>NW_020799142.1:56572-121602 GCF_003259725.1 Athene cunicularia | reverse complement strand
GGGGGGGGGGGCAGGGAGAGGGGCAGAGAGAGAGAGAGCCCTTTCTTCTCCCCTTTGATTTATACCCACTTTCCTTGGGTCCGTCCCCTAGGTCAACCCACAGACCTACGTATCCCATGTATGGGGAGAGGTAAGGTGTTTCATGGGATGATGTCACTAGCATGCTAGCATGATCATGACAGCCCTCGTTAGCATATTGAGGGGTGTCAACTTAAATATGCATTTCGTGGATAATGAAGCAAAGTTCATTCACCGGACACATGGCCCTTGAAATTTGCCCAGGTGCCCCAGAGCAGAGCCGTCCTGTCTCCACAGGGCTCTCTCCCCCAGATACATCGGGCAGCCTTATCAGCTTCGGCCTCCACAGAAAGCACCCTGTGACTCATGGTTTTGTCTTGCAAGTGTTTGAGGCGTATCTTCAATCAGCCTCAACTTTTGCTTTCCCAGGCTGTTTGTCTTAGTTTTTCACAGGCCTAGTTTCTCGGCTCTCACACAGAATCTGTATAGTACCTATATGACACAAAAGAGTACTTGCTCGGGGAAGCTTTTCATTCTCATTACTGTGGAGAACCACTTGCAAAAGATAGAGAGGAAAACTATTAGGATAAAAAGAAGCTAATGTACCCCGTGAATATTCACATAATCTCAATTATGCTTAAAAGGCATGAAGAAATTGAAGTTAGGTATTTGCATTGATTACAAGAAGATTGTAGAAGAAGTTGCAAAGCAGGTGAAGTGTTTGGTAAAAAAAAAGGCATAAGTGATAATTACTAAATGTTTACAAACAATTGTTTATTTTACAGCAAAGAACTCACTTCAGATAGTTGACAGACATTGGAACTAAAAAGCTAGGTGTGAAAGTATAAGAATTTTGCTCATGAATCTGAGACCTTATATGCTAAATTTTGTTCATGTATACAAGTTTAGAGACTTTGTAATCCACGTAAGAGGAGAGAGATTGTAGCTTATTTTCAGGCCCTTATTATGTACAAGTAAAACTCATATTTTCAGGTACATAAAGTCATTTTGCTGTAATACCAAAACAGTAGCTTTAACAGTATTTATACATGTAATATTTGCTAAAATGTTTTCTCAACCATATGCTACAAAGCCAATTATTTCTATTCTCATTACCAAAATATTCCTTACTTTTGTTTAACACTATTTGGTGTAGCATGCCTGTTTAACAGTGACCTATATGTAAATTAATATGGACTTGTGGGGAAAAATGTTACTTATAGAAGCCTAGAATCAGGCCCCTTTCTGTAAATTCTATGTAAATGATTAAATCGGTGTACATTGGTTTTAATGGTAATCCATTTTAACTATTATAAAGACAGTGTTGTAATCAGTTTTTATGGAACAAAACAAAGAATGGAGCTAAATCTATTTTTTTGAAACAGTTCAAAAGCTGCACACTGCTGAATGAAATACATTTATGAAAACAGTTGCATGCAATTGTTGGTACACATTGTCTGAAAAACTGGTAATAGCATAAAAAAGATACCCTTGTTTGTCAAAGTCAGCAACATTATTTTTAGTGGGGAGGTGCCAAGTGTACAGCTGTGTCAACTAATTTTGAATACATACACCTCTAAAACTAGGCCTTTATGTCCTGTTACTACAAATTAACAGCATAACATGACTATTTACAATCTTTAGTAGAAGTTAATATAATATAATCTTCTCTTTGTTTTGATATAATGGTTTATAAAATTTACAAAAATTCTACCATCTCAGAATGCATCTGTCTGACATAGGCATGCTGCAGACCAGCTGCAAACTTTTCTGTGTATATCCAATGTAGGTATCCCTTAGCCCTCTGTAAGACATCTACCAATCCCTCTGGCTTAGGTTAAGGATGTATTTGTTCTGAATATCTTTGTCAAATTGAAGCAGTAATTTGAATTGTGCTTTCATTGCTTCTATCACATTCCAAATCTTGAGTTTGCTTACAACTACTTTTGCTGATAACTTAATTTAAAATTCATATAAATGTGTTCAGCTGTTGTGTGGCACGAAGTAAGAAAGATCTGAGAAAATAAGTCAAAATACATTTAATATAAGGTCTTGCACTGATAGTAGAGTTTTAATACTTTAAAATATGATATTTTGCCACTAGATGGTGAACAATGCACAGAAATAGCAAAAAGGGGAACAAAATCCTCTACATGCATGCTCCTCAAGAGCCCAGAAAAACATGTCTGAGGAACCTTATTTATTTAACATTTCAAGGAGCATTCAGAGGTTCGAGAGCATTTCTCTGTCTGCATCTGCAGCTGATTGTACTCAGGATGGATTTAATAATAGCTTTCTTCACGCAAATCCTCTGAAAAACAAATCATCATTGTTTATTCTTACAAACCTAAAATATGCTTAAAACTTTAATACTGGAAGCAAAGAATTTAATTTTTCTGTGATAGTTTTAGGTATTATTGCCTTTTGTGATCTAAACTTTATAGGCACATTGCATGAAATGTGACTAATTACTGAATGATTATGGAAGCTATAAAGCTTCCATAAGAATCTCACTTTTACTAGATATTGGAGTACAGGTGTATATCTTCAGGGATCATTTGGTAGAAAAATGGAAGTGTAATTACAGGTGATGCATAGGATGCATGCTCTACCTTTTTAAAATTACTGAGTAATTTGAATTACTCAGTGTGGTCATTCTGAGCTGTTTGGTTTGGTACTCATTCCTGCTTTCTGTCCAAGTACATGTTATGTGGTGTTGTCCTCTGAATGGTGTTGCTTTTAGTTTTGGGTTCCAGAAACATATAAAATAAGATATTAGGAGTGAAGTTGTCTAAAATATTAACAGATTTTTTTTTGTCTTTATACAATATTAACATATTTTTTGGGTCTTTGCACTGGTTGATGTGAGAAATGGAGGCCAGGCACATTTAGTACTTAATTTTCAACTAATTAATGGGTCTCTGACAGAAGCAAGAAATATACCCAGAACCAGTTGAAGGATATATGAACTATACAACTACATGGAGTGCTCATTTTCTTAGGGTATTCTTTAGAGGTCAATATCCCTGGTCTGGGGACATCAGCAGCAAAGAATCTCATGTATCAGAACACTAGTGTGAGGGCTGGTAGCAACAACCATCCAGGGACTGAGATAATCTGTATTCTCTTCGATAACATTGTCAGAAAGGATAATTGTGAGGGTCCTGTGGCCACAGTGGTTTAGCACACATAAATTGTGTTTTATCTTCCTCTTTGCTGGCTTAGTCCAAGCGCAGGTCCCCTTTTTCCCTGTATCTTGGCACCTCTGTTTTCCTGGAGCCAGCTATCAGGCCTGCCTTCTGGCAGTGCCTTTTGTAAAAAGAAGGAAGCACAGTTAAAAAGCCACAAAAGAATACTCTGACTAAACTGTATTATATAGTTTGATTATTTCAGTGAAGGCAGAGGTTATTCCTTTCCCTCCTACTCCATCCTCCATGTAGTTAAATTCCAGACCATCTGGTACTATGAATATTTTTACTGTTAAAATTCACAGAGATCTCTGAGCAGCAGAGTTAAGCGGACATGGCGTTCATCCATATCCTCACCACGCTTCATGAAGTCTTGCCATACCTAGCACATCTTTATGAAGTGTCTAAGCTAAAACACCTCTTCTAGGGCAAAAAGAGCAATCCATTTCATAAAGCACTGTTTCTTCAACCATTCTTTGGAGACTGCCAACTCTTGTTAACTAGTGCCACATGTAGTGGGTTTCTCGACATGGAATAGATCACTGAGCACACCACATTTATTTTATATGAAACTTTAGGACATAATTGCTTATGGCATCCATCACTATCATCTTATGATGCATTTTGATTTGTCCTACAGAGTTGAAAGGCTCTTTGTGCCCTCACCAATAATCTTGAATCATTCATGTTTTAGGTTGTTGGAAATACTTTGTAAGCAGTTGCAGGTACAACCTATGGCACTCAAAAAAACCACCCAAACCCAAACCCAACCCAAAACAATAGTAATTTCATTAAAGACTGTTAATGATATGCACCATATCATCATGAGAATAAAGCAAACATTGGGAAGGAGTAGAGACAGGGAATATGGAAGCAAGAGGCATGTTTTCAACATGTTAGAAAAAGGATTGAAGAAGATTCAAGAAAATTCTTCACTGCCATACTTCCCTTCTGGTTTGGAGGGTGGAGAGGAAAAGTATTTCTTGGTCCCCTCTGGAAAGAGGCAGAGGTTATCCTTTTGTGGATTTTCTGCATTTTTTTTTAATGTTGACATTTGCATTCAAGTGTTTTAGAGGCACAAAGTAAGAGCAAACCAGAAAATAGCTGCCCCCCAAAAAATTTAGGAAAAAACACAGAGGGAAGCATATACAGAAATAGCCTTTTTACATATATACTTGTACTACTTTTTTTCCTTCCATTTTTCTTCTGCTCACATCTGCTTCACACTGTTTGTCTTTTGCTTAGTTCTGCCATGATGTTTCATGATCACCCTGTACAGTTTTTCAGGATCTTAGTAAGTGGCTTACACACTGACATTCCTTTTAAAAACTAGCACAGGAGCTGAGTCAGACCAGACCTGTGAACTATAAAGACCATTCTGAGCTTTGTGTTGTGTGGCTGTTGCAGCTGAAAAGGTACAAAGGAAGGTTCTTTGTTCAGGGATTGAACTGCACTGATTATGGAACTGATTAAGCTTTAGTGACCTCTTGACTGTCTTTTTAGGGAGCTGTGATCTGGCATTACTAAATAGTATGAGGTATAAACAACATACAGTTCTAAAAATCTGGAAAGTAACTGCAATATCTGAATTAAACTTAGTATCCTGTGAATATATTTTATTTTTCATGCAATTTCTCAATGCGCTTCCAAATTAGAGAGTTGAGAAAAGGAAGAGACTGAAGACAGAATGAAAGGAGGGGTTCGTGTGTCTTCGTAATGTGCGATCCATCAACGCCATTCAGGGGCTCTTTTATATTAGTGATTCAAAATGTAGCATGAGCAAAGGCCTCATAAACTTTTCCCTGTGCTTTGCCTCTCAAAAAGCATACTATGCCCTTCAGAAAGCATAGCATATAATTTAGCATAAAGGATTCAGCTAGTCCTAAATTAAGAACCTGTGCTTTTTTTTGTCTTTGTAAGAAAAAAATCAGATGTTTCATTTGTGCCAAATCTAGGCATGCAACAAAACTGAAGGTAGTTTTAAGCTAGACCTGAGGCCTGAAGCATAACCTGTCATTTAGAAAGGCTAGTGGCTGCTTTGTGATTACAGTGGTGTTGCAAAGTGTCTGCAGGATCCCTGAGAGTGATAGCCTGTGCTCTAGATTTATAAGAAACCTCATATTTTTGATACATTGGGAATAGTTTTGCAGACAATTCTTTCCCTAGTGCCTTAATGTGTTTTTACAGAAACAGCATGGCTTGTTGACACTATGTTGGGGTTTTTATCTAGTGCATATCAGGATGGTTCAAGAATGTATTCTGTTGCTCTCCTGTATTTTGTATAACCGATTCTGTAATTAGCCATGCCAAATGTATGCTTAGTGAACATGTCTTTTTTAAGTGCTTGCCAGAAGCCTGTGACTTATTGTGTCTTATAAACCTACAGATATTGCCATATACTAGCAATTTAAACTAGCATTTGTAAGTTGATGGTGTAACAGTTAAATTACTAGTGTGATAATTGCACTAAGAATGTAGTAATGTCCCAGAATGTAAATGTAACAAACACTATGGCTAAGTCATTTTGCTAACATAAAAAAGACATTTGCCCAAAACATGCATAGTCTATATTAATTGTAGATTTTTACTTTTTTAAGTCTATGCCTGCTGTAGAGAACCACACGTGTTTCTTGACCCCTTCTACATAAATATATGTGTTCTCTGAAGTCATTAAATGTCTGACTTTGTAAGATCCTGAACAATCTACAACTGGATAATAGAGACTGCTGAGCATGTGGTAGAAAAAGACCTGAAATCTTATTCTACTGAGACCTTTCAGTCAGATACTGCATTTCACATCAGAGGAAAAGGCATTTTGCTGAAGTGATACTTGTGGCTGAAGTGATACTTGTATAACCTTTGCCAAATTATGGGAGTGTTGTTAGAATTAAATAGCTGACAAATTTTAACTTTTCAAGATCCTTAGGTAAGATGCCATAGGAGTGAAATAATTACTTTGTGCTTGTAAGAAATTTTGATCATAGTAAATGAATAGAAGATTATAGAAGACCATTGCATAGCAATTCTATAAAATCACTATTAACATAGAGGAATTAAAAAATATGTTTCCTTTAATACAATTAATAATTTAAGATTGGGACAACTGCTATCAAGATAGAGTATTGTAGGTCCTTGAGATGACTACACAGTTTAAAGGTTTATATAGGAAAAAAATCCTTTTTTTGCTGAACTCACCTATCTATTTTATTTGAAAATGTAAATATTGCAAAATTTATTAAAACTGGATCAATTCACATGATTGCTAATATTGTTTTCTGTAAGAGTGCATATAGTCAGAGTATCTAAACTGCATTATGATTAATGAGAAGAAGCAGATGAATATTTTTGACTTGTAGCTCCCTTCACTAAACCTGCTTTTACATTAAAATACCCATTGTTACCTTGTTACAGGACAATGTAATACTGTTATAAATTAGTGAAATGAGCTCTGTGTTAGAAGTGGAACCTGCAGTGGAGCCAATCTTTCGTGATGTCTATGTGGTCATGTTTTTTAGATGGAGCCTGCCTTTTTCAGACACAGAGTCTTCATAGCCTCACTGAAAATAGTAGTTACAGTCCTCTTTCTAATGTGAGATTGGAGTTAGATGTGTGAGAACAGGCTTTATTTTTCAGACTTGCCTCCAGAAAGAAAAAGTGCTCATAACCATTCATGGTTTCTTTTTCCAGAAGAAAAACTTGTGAAGTTCCCATGATGTGAATGTGAGGCTCACTCTTTAGACCTCGCCTCCTAATTCTCTAACACAGAGATTGACTGTAACACATTCCCAGTACAGCTCTACAATATGTCTCTGGCTTTCAACTATTTCTGAGGAGAAAGGTGCCAGGTTATTGCACTACAGCCAGGCCTGTATCTCTTAGAGAGAAGTCCAAACTCAAAGAAGGTTGACTGAGGGTATGTTTCCAAGGCATCACACTGACAGTATGGTTGCTGTCCATCAATTAACCTGTCTAGTCTGAAAGCATACCCATTGTATAACTGTGCATGTATGCATATCTGCCCTGTGGCTGTAGAACTTGCATTACAGCTTTTTTACATGGTCAAATGCTTGGATTCTTGTGCATCAGCATTTAGGTAGGTTGAAAAGTCTTGGCAAGCAGGAAGTAGAATAGAACTCAAAAAGAGAATAAGTCAAACTGTCTCTTGAAAAGAGCTTTAAAATACACGTTGGACTTTTATACTCTTTGGAGCTAAATGTGCTGGATTGTTCTCAGGCATAAATGGTTATAATCTGTGAGTACAAAGAGATGTGAGCAAGTTTGTTGACCCATTGCAGTAGTGAGACAAATAATAATTTTAGGTAAATTGTAATGAAAATTAAATGTCTTCACCCCCATCAAATTCATGGTCTGATTAGTCAAAAGACATAAATAATTCCTTTATTTTGCATTCCTTTTTACCTACCAATACAGATTTTTCATTGCTTCATACGTATAAAAAAAGGAAACTGACAATGAATTTACTGAGCATCTCCAGCCATGAAAAGAACATTTTAAAACTGGAATGTAAAGGTGGGTTCTTCACATGGAACAGTCTGAATTTCCTGTCAGAATAACAGAATTGAGGTGGCCCAAACACACCTTGTTTCTTCTCAGTTCTGATGGCCTTGTGGAGACTTATAGTCTCTGAACAGAATAGGACATTTCTTTTTGTCCTTAGATTATCAGTTTTCTCTGTACATGTTTTTGTCTACAGAGGCCTTTTTCATATCCCAGAGAAGGAGGTAAAGAGGTGTTTGCTTCTATATGCACACTCATTTCATCTTGTAGGGTGGGTGACATTGAAGTATCCCATGGGAGGAAAGACAGGTTTCAGAACCTCTGTACAAGAATGTTTTTGTACATTCTAGAATGAGTTTGACCTGATACTGCATGTTTAATTCTTTAATATACTATTTTATGCCTATAATCTTTGTGTATTGCCTTTCTGAAGAGGGGTATGGAAGAAAGTCTGGGAAGTGAAAAGTAAATTACGTGCCCCATATTCACAGACCCTTTCATAATTCCTACTTTTTGTAATTTATTATTGTTATATATTGGTCAAGTATTTAAACATATCTTCCATCCTAGCCAATTCTAAGGTTGTTTGTATAAGGCCACCCCAAAGCCAGTAACCTCTGATTTATAGTAAAAGCCAGATTGTGACTGGTGGTTTTAGATACAGTGAAGATCCTGGTAGCAGGAGAAACACCTAACTCATCTTGAAAAGGCTTGCTTATGGCCTGAACTATGATCAAGAAGAAACAACAAATATTGGAGAGGTGAGAGTCTATTACTATTATTATAGAGTCACTCAGACAATCCTATTTAATTTTTTTTGTTTTCTGTTATACTTGCAGATAGCTTGCAAACATACCATCCTTTTTGTTTGGAGTCTCTAATACACACATCATTAAATAATGAACATGGGGTAGAATAGGATAAGGACCTGCAGGGAAGAGGGGCCCAAAAAAGCTGGTTAATATTCAAGGATCATCTCCTCCAAGCTCACAAGTGATGCAGCCTGACAAAGTCAGGTAAGACCACCAGGAGTCTTGCATGGATCAACAAGGAACTCCTAGTCAAGCTCAAACATAAAAGGAAGCCTACAGAAGGTGGAAGTAAGGAAACTGAGCAGATTCTCCTGGAAACTATGCTAGGACACATGGAAAGTAAGGAGGTGATTGGTGACAGCCAACATGGCTTCACTAAGGGAAAATTGTACTTGGTGGATTTAGTGGCCTTCTACATTGAGGTTACAGTGATGGTGAATAAGGGAAGAGCAACTGACATCATCAGAATGGACTTGTGCAAAGCATTTGACACTGTCCTGCATGACATCTTTGTCTCTAAAATGGAGAGACATGGGTTTGGTTCATGGAACACTTGGTGGATAAGGAATTGACTGGCTGGTCACACTCAAAATGTTGTGGTCAATGACTTGATGTCCAATTGGAGACCAGTGACAAGTTGTGTTCCTCAAGGTCTATTTTGCAACCGGTGCTGTTTAACATCTCTGGTGGGGACATGGACAGTGGGATTGAGTGCACCCCCAGCAAGTTTGCTGATGACACCAAGCTGTGTGCTGTATTTCACACACTGGAGGAAAAGCATGTCATCCAGAAGAACCTTGACAGGCTTGAGAAGTGGGCCTGTGCAAACCTCATGAAGTTCAACCATTACAAGTGCAGTCCTACACCTGGGTCAGGGCAATCCCATTCACAAATACAGGCTGGACAGTGAGTGGATTGAGAGCAGCCCTGTGGAGAAGGACTTGTGGGTATTAGTGGATGGAAAACTAACTGACCCAGCCATTTACAGTCCAGAAAGCCCACTGTATCCTGAGTTGCATCAAGAGGATTGTGTCTAGCAGGTTCAAGGAGGTGATTCTACCCCTCCACTCCACTCTCGTGAGACCCCAGCTGGAGTACTGTGTCCAACTCTGGGGTCCCTAACAAAAGAAAGGCATGGACGTACTCAGGTGAGTTCAGAGGAGGCCATGAAGATGTCTGGGGAGCTGGAGCATCTTCCTTATGAGGACAGGCTAAAAGTGTTGGGGTTGTTCAGACTAGAGAAGAGAAGGCTCTGGGGAGACCTTATAGCGGCATTCCAGTACTTACAGGGGCCTACAGGAAAGATGGAGAGGGACTCTTTATCAGGGAATGTAGGGATAGCATGAGGCATAATGCTTTTAAACTGAAAGAAGGTAGATTTAGAGGAAGGAATTCTCTACTGTGATGGTGGTGAGACTGGAAGAGGTTGCTCAGAAAAGTTGTGGATGTCCCCTCCCTGGAATTGTTCAAGGCAGGCCAGTTTTGACAGGGCTTGCACAACCTGATCTAGTGGAAGGTGTCCCTACCTGTGTCAAGAGGGTTGGAACTAGATGATCTTTAAGGTCCCTTCCAACCCAAACCATTTTGTGTTTCTGTTTCAATGAAATCAGATCCACTTGTATTTGAATAGTCCTAGATATTTCTTGCATTGATGGAATGTAGGAAACGACTGAAAAGAACTTTTTGGGTCAAGTACAGACCTCTGCTATCATATTTGAGCACATAATTCATATAATCCTGTTCATCATCTTCTCAAACTGTATTTTAAAAGTAGACTTACTTATTCTTCTGCATCTGTTGGATGACTATTCTGGAAAGCTCTTCCAAGTTTCACTCTTCTGAAGGTCAGAGACTATAAATTGGAGAATCTGTCCTTTTATCTGATGTGAAACTATAACTACACATAAAATCACTCAGAATATGTATGTTTCCACAGATACCTAAGATTTACTTAAGATTTTTAAAATTAGTTTGGAAAATTTGGTGGTTTTCTGAGCTTTTGAGATTCTTTATCTTTTTTTCTAACTTGAAATTCTAACACTTTTTTTCTAATATAGAAGTATAGAAGTGGCTTTTTTTTTTTTTTTTTTTTTTTTTTTTTTTTTTCCTCTGCTGACCTCTAATTCACTGATACACCTTCCCTCATAGCAATTTAAAGGACTGCCAAAGAAAAGATTTTTTGCTATGTGTTGAATCAGTCAAGCTTTTAACTAGTTTCTCCTCAGGTGTCCATTGAAGTCAAAGCAGGTGTTGAACAAATGTGTCTCAAGGACTGTTTGTTAGCTAGTTTTTCTTCTGAGTTTCCAGACAAACCAGCAACCTGAGTAAGGAAAAAAAGGTGGTTTTCAAGATGAATGCTCTCTGAAATAGGATAAGCAATGCAGTGTTTGCCATTTGTCTTTTGCCACAAGTTACTTTAACCTGTTACCTTCATCTGTTACTTTGTTAATCTCTCTGTTTGTTTAAGATACCAGCTCTATAAAATTTGACTGGAAATACAGTCACAGATCTTTAAAGCACATTTTCCTAGTATTTCCTAGAAATTTATGCCAAGACTGATATTTCTGCTGTAGGAAATTTCTAATTTTGAAACAGTTTTGGGACAAACGTCATTTATAAGGAGTTGGCAGTGTCTGGTAAACTTATAAGTACTTGTTTCATTATGAGGTAATAAAGGTAATCAAATAATCTGTGTTTCAGATGAGTGTTTAAGCAGATAAAATGCATAAGGTTTTATTCAGATTATTCCTGATGATGCCTCTAGATGCTGTCCTTTCTCAGTATTATTAAATTAACATTTTCTTACACTGCACATTAGACTGGCTAAAGAACTCCTGCAAATCACCCACACAGGATTGAAGCCCAAGAAAGGCTTGTCAGGAAGAGCTGATGTTTAAACATTTGCCATTCTGCTTGGCTGCAACTGCTGCTTGTAGTATCCTATCTATGGCTTTTCTTATGTGGATACTGCAGTATCTGAGTTTTCTTTTTTTACTCTCAAAGATGGAGTCTTCAGACAGTTTCCTTGATTTGCCATTTATTTTAAGGTAAGCATCTTTAAGTAGTGTAATCACTTCATTTGGCCTTTTAGTTCTTTCATCTCAGAATTCTGAGATGTGTAGTGGCTTTATGAAAAGTGAAGGTATTTGGTTTTTTTTTTCTTTTTCATTTAAATATTTGAGTTGTATTACGTGACAGGATGGGCCACACGTTCATTTGTAGTAAGCTGTCAGATACCAAGTAAACAGCAGTGCTACTGATCTATAATCTAAGATTAGGTATGCTATTTTTTTGTTTTGTTTTATTAAATTATTGTTTTAGATTAGGCTTTTATAGATTGATCCCTATCGTTTCTCTAAATGTATGTGACTATTAGCAATATCTTGTTCAGTAACCAGCATGCATCTGAAGGTCCTAATCACCTCTATTCTATGACATATTGTTTAACATGTTGTTTTCTTTATGTTGATACACTTACAGTCTCAAAATATCTCTCTCTGTCTAGAACGGAATTTGGACACACATGAAATTTTTCACTTCTGCTTCTCAAGCTGTACATAATCAGTACAGTTTGTGTGGATGATTTATTTCCAGGATTTCCCACAGCATATTTTACAAAGGCTAAAATTCAACTTTGAAAACAAACACTTATTTACTTCTCAGACATGCTAGAAGGTAACTTCTCCTAATGCCTTGACTTTAATAAACTAGATGCTTCTTGTTCTCATGAGTTTTGCTTTCTTTTTCAGACAAAATACAAGTGAGATTTCAGCATTCTGTATCAGTATTGTACATTTGAAAAGAAGTTACAAAAGAAGAAGGAAAGCAGTTTCAGGGATGATGTATCACAAATCTATTAAATCTTTCTCAGCTGGAGAAATGTGGCTGTGAACCAACAGTTTCAATCTTTGTCTGTCCTGGTTCAACTAGGATAGGGTCAAGTTTCCCCAGCAGAGAGAGAGGGGGAAGGGATCTCCAGCCGGGTTTTCATATCGTGCTGACGTCAGGTCCAGGGGTAGAGCCTTTTCTACATTCGCTTTTGGTTTTGGGGTTGTGCACACACACGCAGCGGGCTTGTTCCCTGACTATTTTGCGGTATCTCTGTATATCTTTTGTCTTGTTCACTGTTATTGCTGTTTATTGTTGTTATCATTGCCACTGTTGTTGTTCAGATTGTTTATCACACTGTTGTATTAAATTTCTTCTTTAGCCCGGGGTCTGTGCTTAACTTCCAGCCCAACTGTCTGAGGGTGGGGGAGGGGCAACAGCAACGTGTTCTATGGTCCCAGCAAGGCTTAAACCAACACAGTTTTTAATTGGCGCACCAAAGTGGAGCTCGAGGGCTGAAATAAGAATAAATAGGGACAGACCCTGACCGGAGTGTGACAGAGCAATCTGTTGGGTGTAATTTTTCTGTTTGTATTTGTGTTTGTTTGATAAGAAAATGTTTGCAATGATGGCCCATTTGCTTGCGTGGTGGGACTGGATTAATCCTTATATCCAGTGTATGATCCCACTGGTGGTGTTTGTTATTGGTGGAAAATGTATAAAGGGTCTTATGTTGTTATACGTGCTATTGAATGGGTACCTTTTGCCGTTTGGGTTTTTGTTAGAGGTCTCACCCCCTTTATGGGTGAGCCAGTGGAAGAGATCCTCTCAGCTTTGGGGAGTTTCAGTTATCCTTGGAGCCTGCAGGCCAGTGTGTTTGTGGCACAATGCTTTCTGAATGTCTGCCTGATTGAGATTTTGGCCATGCAGAATTTCTCTAACAGTAGCAGTGCCTGTAAACCTGCCCCGAGGTCAGATAATAGTGAGTGGAAAGGGGTGTGGGAAAGGATGGGCAAAGGCTTGGGTCAATGGGCACCTCCAAAGCTTTGGAATTTCACTCCTGAGCAAGTGCAGAGCCCTGATAAGCTGATGGAGTGCTTAGAAAGGGTGTGTTACCATGCTGGCAAAACCTGCGAGACACAAATTTCTGCAATGTGTTGGAGACTTGCTCATGCCTACCATGTCCTCTTTAATACCACCCAATGCCCTCAAGGGGAAGAAAAGGCTACTGAACCTTAGAGTGAACTCACTGAAACTGCCTGACTGCCCGGTCCAGATACTGAGCCAGTCTCAGTCACCTCCACCAGCACAGCGACTGAGCCAGAGAGCCAGCCAGTGCTGGTCTCAGTCTCCCCGATACAGAAAACAAAATATCCCAGAAAGTCAGTTCACAGAGTGAGGGATGGGGAAGAGCCAGGCCCAGCACAGGAACAGGAGGAAGGACCAGAGGTGATAGTCCGATCTCTATCCCAGACTGAGCTGCAAGATATGCGGAGAGATTTTGGCCGCCTGGGAGGCAAGCAGATGTGCACATGGCTGCTCCGATGCTGGGTCAATGGAGCCAGTGCTTTTGAAATGGAGGGGAGAGGCCAAGCAGCTGGGATCTTTGGCCAAGGAGGCTGGTATTGATAGGGCAATAGGGAAGCAGACTCAAATCCTCAGCCTTTGGAAGCGACTCCTGTTCAGTGTAAGGGAGAGGCACCCCTATGTTATAAATTGAGACCACAATGGATCATAATTCAGTTGATATTTTATTAATTATAGCAAGTAGAATATGAGCAAAGACAGTGCTGGACGGCAGGGGAGTCTGCGCTCCGCCAACTGCCGTACTGAGCAGTTCAAACAGTCCATTTTTATACACCTTTACTTCCGTGTTCATGAAGTAGTAGAGGTACTCTGCGCATGCTTCAGTTGTTGTTAGGGGGTCGTTTTCTGCCTCCTGGTGGTCGTTGAGGCCGAAGTAAGAAGTCTTCCTCCTTTGTTCCATAGTTGACCCCTTGCTCATATGTCCTTATATGGGGTTGTTCTTCTTATTTCTGACATTTCCTGGAAATCTGGCGTTTACCTTGCACAAGCGGTGTCTGGTTTAGTTTGTGTAAGCGATTGCGGTTATCTTACCCTACACAAGCGGTGTAAGCGATTGCAGTTATCTTAGCCTACACAAGCAGTGTCTGGTAGCTGTTTGCATAAGTGATTTCATATCTTTTGTTGCCTAGCCTTTACATTGAGCTTAACATAAATCTTAATAAACAATACCCTAGTCCATAGTTTCTCACAATCCCCCCCCCCTTTTTTTTTTTTTTATCCTATTGTTTATTAGACACTATTTTCATCTTCATTTTTGTGAATAATTTCTTTTCCACAATCTTGACATTTATTATAGCATTCACAAAAATAATTTTCGCGTGGCATGATACATTCACAATAATCTTCATCTTCATTAATAGATATAGTTTCATATTTTATTTTGGATTCTGTGTTTAAAATAAGCAACTTAGCTATTTCAAACCTTTCTTTAATAAAATGTAAAATATAGCACAATAGACAAGGCCCAAATATGAGTCCCAGAATCAACATAATAAGTGGTCCTGCTAAAGCAGACAACAAAGTGGTTAGCCAAGGTGAAACATTAAACCAGTTTTCATACCATGACCTGCCCGCTTCACGATCCTTTTTATGTTGATCTAATCTTTTCCGGAGTTCAGACATGGTGTCCTGGACTATTCCCGTATGGTCAGCAAAAGAGCAACATTCTTCATTGAGAGCTACACATAACCCTCCTTCCTTTAAGAACAATAGATCTAATCCTCTTCTATTTTGCAGCACTACTTCAGATAAAGACTTTACTGAAGTGGCTAAATTTTGGATAGATTGTTCTATTTTTGCTAAATCCTCATCTACAGCCATCTGCAAACTTTGTAATTCCTGACCTTTTACTAGGGAGGCTATGCCTGTACGTGCTCCAACTCCGCCCGCTATCAGCAGTGTAGCTAGGGTTACCACTGTAATTGGCTTGTGTTGCTGTGGCACCAAAGATGAATGTGAAGTGAGATGGAGGCTGCATGGTCGGATTCTTCCACTTTTCTCAAGGAACATTTAACATGACTATGTAGATTTATCTCCTGCTCTTCCTCTTTTCTCAAGGACTGTTTCACAGAACTCTGCTGACGTTATCTCTCATTCTTCTTCTTTTTCCTACAAAACCAGCACACACCTTGCACCAAGAAATGTGCTGTGTTGTTAATCAAGAAACAATGGGTTGACCACAGTCCCACTCACTCACACATACATCCTTAGATAAATACGACCCCAAGTTTATGTCTAATGTAGAGGGATGATAATCCAAATCAGAGTGACAGATCAACAGGCTTGTACCCCCCCCCAAACCCATTTCCCCCCAGGGGACACCTTTTAGTAAGATGGGGGCCCTTGGCTATGCAGAGTTATAACGTGGAAATTAAGTGTGTGTGATTGCAATTATTTTTGTGTGTAGTGCTATATATCCAACATGCAGTTTGTGTATTCATCATAGGCAATCTCAAAGAATCTGTAGATGTTGCATAAGAATAAACTGTACTATTTGTGAACCTGACTGCTTCTCTTGAATGCAACCAGACCTACAGCATATGGGCTGTTCGTGCATCCGGTGTCAGGCCTATAGTTACAGCCATGATTGGCATACCTATTAAGAGATAAGTCCAGCTGTCTCTAGACCCTTTAATCTCTGAGGACTGTCTAGAACACAAGGGGATTAATCTCTTACCAAATTAATTCATTACCTTAAATGCAACACTTATGTTTATTGAAAGTGCCAAGGCTGGGCTGCTCTAGGGTAAAACATGAGTTTGCTGAATTTCTGTTGCTTGCAACTTGATATCATGAAAATGGATATCCTTTTGTTTAGTGTGTGAATATTTTTACTTCAACTAGACATGTCAGCTTCTTTATTGCAGTCATGTTGTTACCTGTCACAGGGGAGATTTTTTCCAACCTCTGGGTTCTTCAACATCCATGTTTAAATCATAGGGAAGGGGATGACATTCTCTTTAATATTCACCAGAATGTCCATTCTGAACATCTTGGACTTCACAGGGACATTCTAACCTCAGAGGTGATCTTTGGGAATTAAAATAAAGAAGAAATAAATATCTGGAGCTTCAGTGAGCAATTAACAACATTCATAAATTAATTTTAAATGCCAAAATTGTTATATCTTAGTGAAGCCTAGCCATGTTAGTGTATGCTATTCATGTTCCCTTTCTGGAACAACAAATTTTGGATGTCAGTGTATTTGGAATCTGAGAGAAGTAATTTTTAACATGGTAGGATTCTCTTCTAGCTGTGAAGGTGCTTTGAAAAGCACGTAAAACTTGCCAGCTACCTTAGTAGAAGGAAGCCAGTATATCAAGAAATTAATTCAAAAAATGCTTCTCCTGGGCATGTCAGAAGAATCTTCTCTCTGGTATCTGCACTTTGCTTATTAGAATAAAGTTAACTCTTCTTGCTTCTCCACCAATGTTGGATTGATTCCCTCACTCCTTAATGTTGTCAACATGTTCTCATTATTATAACCTTGAATTTTAATAGTATGCATAAGGTAAAATGCAGAAGTGTGTCTGTCAGAAATGTCTTTTGAATCTGTGTGTAATTGAGTGGGTCAACCTTAGTGCACTGCTGATGATTTTAGGGAAGAAAGAAAAAATGCAAGTCATTATACAGACATATATTGGAACTGAGCAACAAGGAGCTAGGTGCTAATGCTGTTATAATGAAGAACAAAAAAACGCCCTACCAATTATCAGGCTTACCAACAAAAGAGAAAACAGGGGCTTCTCTTTCAAGATTATCCCAAAATGCAAGTTGTAATGCATTAAGTCTTTCAGTCAAGCAGCAGTTTCTGCTAGGCTTACTGTCCCAGACACATAACAAGAGACCTGACCTTAACCTGTGTTCCAGCCTACTGATGTGTGGAGGGGTTAGCCTTGGCTAAAGGCCAAGCACCTACCCAGCCACTTACTCACTTCTTCTCCTCTGTGAGATGGGAGGAGAAACTGGGATGAGAAAAGTTATGGGTCAGGATAAAGAGATCGCTTAACAATTACTGGGAGAAACAAACCAGACTTGACTTGAGGAAGAATATTTTAGTTTACTGGCAATTCAATAAATTCAGGTAGTGAGAAACAAGAAAACAAATGTTAAAACAACACATTTCATTCCTCCTTTCCCTGGCTCAATTTCATTCTTCACTCCCAGATCCTCTACCCATCCCCCAAGATGGCACAGGAGGGGTGGTAGAGAGTGGGGAAGGGGCTATATTCAATAATTGGCAGTGGTTTTGCTACTCCTCCTCACACCTTGCCCCTGCTCCAGGGTGGGTTCCTTCAGGAAACGAATATACTCCACCATGCTCTCCTCCAGGAGCTGCAGGAAAATCGCTGCTCTGACCTTGGTGTTTCCTCTACTGTTTATTCCTTTTTGTCCCTCACTCCTCCTACTCTGCCTATCTATTACTTTTTTCCTCTGTCGTAAATGCGCTTTCACAGAGTGCCACCATCTCAGCCCTGCAGTGGATCCATTGCATCTAAAACCCAAGCAATATGTTACATACTTTTGAGCAGCATCTACTGGCATCTTACATATTTTGAACTGCTCACATCTATGCAAACTATACAGACCACCAAGTCAGCATGAAAAAAAAAGAGGTATTTATAAGTTAACATCTCAGACTTAATTTTTCTTTTGGTATCCTTATTAGTTAAGGACAAACAGGTGCAGCATCCAAACCTTTGTGCTGTAACAATCTCTTCTCTAAAACAACATATTTATAGAGAAGTTATCGACAGAACTTGGGCTTTTGTCTGTGTGTTAACCACTTCTGTGATGCTGAAGCTGATTTGTAGACAGCTGTCCTTCTGTTGTCACTGCTAAAAAGAGGGGAAAAAAAATCTCTGCTCTGGTCTTGGAGCTGCATCATCAACTTTTTGTAGAGATACCTGGGTGAGCAGCTGGATGCTTTTCTGCTGACAGGTACTGCTGCTGCATGTCCCAGATTCTCTCCATGATGGGAACCCTCCTCAGTGACATATGGCTTCAACAAATGTGTCAGTACTCCACATTGGTGGAATACCACACATCCATATGTTAACTGAATGTTGTTGCCCTTGTATAGTTTAAAACAGTTGAACAACAACGTACTGTAAACACAGTGCACTGCATCAATCTATGTCAGGTCATTCTCTGATCAGTTCAAATGAAAGCTGTCAAAGCCTCTAACACTTGATTTTCTTTTTGATGGATTAAATTCTTGCTGAAAAATGGTGGAATATAGAAGCCAGGAGCCATATGAACTACTGACCATTATGCCATACAGTTTTTCTCCTTGTAAAAGAAAAGAAAAGGCTTCTTTTCTACTAGTATGTTGCAGTAGTCCTGTTAACTGTATTTCCTGTAACAGCACCCTGATAGTGTATCTTCAAAGAAGGAATATGAAATATTTTCATTACAGAGAGCTTGTGCCTGGTATGCCCTGAGTGGAGAAAGCTGAGTAGTTTCTAATAGCTTACATCCTTTTTAAGATATGCACTTTTTTTTTTTTTTTTTTTTTTTTTTTTTACATGAACTGTGTAGAAATAGTGCAGATTTTGACCTATGGTAAATTGGTATAGCTCTGTTGTCATACTCAGTTGAGGTAAACTTGAATTTAATTTATTTCAGGAATGACTATTTGGAAAGAAATGAAACTTAGTAGGGTCTTGAAAAAGAAGATATGAAATATGATACGATACGATAAGATACGATACGATACGATACGATACGATATGATACGATACGATACGATATGATATGATATGATGATATGATTGATGTTGAAAAACAGTTTCAAAGAGATGGAACAGGTTTGTAAGGACAGACTGAAAAATCTGGATTCAGCTTTTTTGTAATACTCAAGGGATGGAAAGACAGCCATACCACAGCTTGTGGATTGTTTTCTGTTGTTATCAGAATATGGTTAGCTGCCATTTTCAAAAGAGGTAGCCCAGCTCTGCACCACTGCTTATTCAGTGTTTGAAAACAATCTATAATAATTACATATACAGGTGAAGCATCTTCACTTTGCTATACAGATGTGGTGAATGGGAAGGAGAATGAGTAAAAATGAGAACAATATGGTAAACACTCTTAATCAAAGGACTTAGGCTGTCTCTGTGTTGCTATGACTTTGCCATTACCTGGATCATGGCTGGTTTTATGTAAATATTAGCTAATGAAATCAGTTGTTAAGCTCAGTAGTTGTATCCCTACTAAGTAGGGAGCTTAGACATCTTCAAATTTCATTTTGTCAGATGAAGTGAGTTGAAACTGTGTTGTAGAGAAGAGTGATTATTCTTAACAATATGCTACATCACAAATACCCACATAATGGCTAATTTATTATGTACATAGCCCTCTGTAAGCAATACTTATTTCATAGCACAAAATACTACAGTAGTTATATTTTTCCACCACTTGTCTAACTGGTCATAATTTGGTCATTTAAAAATGTACTAATGTGTACTGCCATGTTAATTGGGTGGTACTGATAAGGCCAAGAAATTATCTATATGTGTTGAAGAATGACTATAAGTAAACTAATAATGGTAACTGGATATGTCACTTAGCAAGGAAAACAGATAAATTCTTATGACTGACTTAAAGATATGATCAAACTGTAGCTGAATGTTTTTTGAATTCAGCTAAATGATGTAAGATAAAGCAATCACAAAAGCATGAGCGATGGAAAGGTTAACACACAAGTACAATGTGTGGTCTTTGAAAAATTTTATTTCCTAAAACATTGGCTGAACTGTACAATAGTGGCACATAAAGTGTGAAAACAAAAATAATCCCTAGCAACAATGTAAAGAAGAAAAACAAAGAGATTCAGAACATTTTCTAATTTTTTTTTTCTTACAAAATGCTGTAAGAAAGCAACAATAAGGGCTAAAATGAAAAAAATACCTTCAAAAAACTAGTGTGTGAATAAATAACTGTGTTAGAGTAAGTATAGGACATCAGCCCTAGTGTGTAGTCTCTTCCAGCTCATTTTGATGTGTAGAATGTCAACATTCTTGTCCCTCTTTTACCACTGATGATGAGGAAAATTCATCCAGCTTTTGGATAACTATTAAACCTACTCTAATCCTCTTGAATAAGGATAATGTTTATGTTAGTCATTACAGTGTCTTTACAGAGCTACTAATACCACTGAATGTATTCAGTAATTCAGTGCAATAATGTTAAGTTACTGTGCCACAGTGGTGAAAGAAAGCAGTCATAGCTATTCTGTTTACTCCATTTTTCCAAAACATTGTATCTGGGTTGCATGCTCATTCAGCAAAATGGTAAGATTCAAAATGGTAAGATATCGAAACAGTGAGGGGAAAAAGCAGAACTGAAGCTTATTCTCCTGCTCTTCTGGTGTCCTCATCCTTTGAGTCCTCATCACCTTTCACATTATCTCCGCTGTTGAGCTCTAAAGTAGAAACCTGATCACCAAAAGACATGACATGCTTTTTATGGTAAAATACAATATGCAGTTCAGCTGGGCACAGTACGTCCTCAGTCAGGAAAAGTACTTTAAAAAAAGAATCTCTATCAATGCATTAGCATGTTCTTGAATATGATGGGAATCATATCATGTAGATTTATGAAATTCAAGCCTATATGAGCCATTAGGGAAATAATTTAATAGATTAAAAATTCCTCTCTGGGCCTTGAGGAAAGAAACTTCTTATTGGATGTTTACATATGTTCTCTTCAATTACTTTGCAAGCATACTGAAGCCAAGGTTTTTTGTATAGAAGTCAGTGAGTGTTTTGCTAACTTACCCTATACAACTATATTGTAACATTGCACTGGAAACTTTGCATTAATAAAGCATTAGATTGTATCTATTATCCAAAAAGCAGGGGATTTTGTCTTGCCTGTGTCTTCTGTGAATGCATGTCTTATTTGGCTATTGAAGCTCCAGAGAAACAGAGAACAGAGTTGTCTTAGCTCAGAGAACCTCCTCTAGTTTTGCAGACAAATTTCTATGTTAGCAGAGCTCTACATCAAAATGTTTTAAAGTATTGTAAGACAGCAGTGGGTCCTCCCTAAGAGACATTAAACTATATTGATTCATAATTTCTGGGAATCTTTTTTCTTATTTTGTGGTTATTTTGAGTGGTTATTTTGAGTTTCTTTTAGCAGCCACTGGCAGCGTCTGAATAATTTGTCCAAGAACATTTAGAATGATTTGCAGTGTGGTTTATTGTGGACCAGTGATAATTTCTTTATTAATAGAAAGTTACAGAAAGTCTGTGATTTATATGTCCTTAATTCCACTTAAGATATTAAAGTAGAAGAATTACTCACTGCATATATGGCAATGTACAGTGCATCATACAAGTGTTGTTTGTTTTTTTTTTACAAATTTGAAAAAGGCCATAAAAGCTTCCTGACTGACAAAATGCAGACCTGTTTATCTAAATGCAGTAGTTCTACTGATTGTTGACTGCCTCTAGCAATAGAGTTTTCTTTAGGAGTATTAGCTTGTTCTGTACTTGAGGTCTTTGTAAAACAATTCTAAGGAGTAACAACTTATGGAAGGTATCTCTACTGCAAATGATGTAAAAAGAAATAAAGGCCATCTTTGTAAATATGTTGTGAGAGGGGAAGGTTTAATATTCATAATCAGCATCCTGGTTTTGGCCCCAGACGCTATGGAAATAACCAAGCATATTCAACCTGAGAGTAACGTTGACCATGTATTACTCATTTCAGGCTAAAAATACCAAGAATATTGTCAGGTATGATGCAACACTGAAATCTGACAACTCATAAATATCTATGTTATTTTACTGTTTGACAGGAACAAAAGGAAAATGCTGCCAAAAGAGGAAAAAAATCCATTTAAAAATATTTCTGTATGTGGTGTTAAGAAAATATTATTGGTGTCATTAATAGCAAATGTGGTTTTGATGAAAAAATGCAGAGAAATGATAGCAAGACTTTTAACTTTTACTCAGAACTCATTTATAGCCCAAATACCTGCAACTTCATTTAAATGAGAATGAGGAATATCTGGAAATTGGTATATTACAAAAAACTTAGTCTTAAAATATGGCATAGAAGTCATTATGAAGTCACATAAAGGTCAAAAACTTCATGTGGGCTGTGGGCATGAATTGCTGAAGATTTTCATCTGTACTTAAGTCAGTGCTGGGAGAGGGAGCTTGAAACACAAGCTCAATGACAATTTATATACTATAAAAAGCTGAAATTCCGCTTAAGTGAATTTCATTGCTACTGTTGTTAACAATGCAGATTAAGGCTCATGATATTCCTTCCTGGGAATAATGTCTCTCATTCTATCAAATAGGGGCCAATAGTGCACTGAACTTATCCTGTAACTGTGGTGTGCATGTGTGGTACTGCATTTGTGGTTTCTGTGTGAAATGATTTGAAAGAGATTAAATTTTTAAGAATCATACGTTTTTTTTCTCTTGCTCATACATTTTAGCTCTCTCAAATCGTTTTATGTTGTGTAAAATCTGAACACACCTTACTGCACATCTGACAATGAAAACACAGGTTTTACTTTTGAGGCATGTATTTTAAATGCCAGCTTCCTCTAAGTTGTCTCTTCCCTCCATCCACTGGTTTTAGAACAACTTTCAGTGACTTCTGTAGTGGATTTCAAACCTAGAAGTGGTGATTGAGAGTCAGTTCTTGGTATAACATTTTTGTCCTTTCAATTTGTCATTCTTTACAAGAAAACCTTTTCCTGATATTACTTTCAATCATATAGAGTGGTGAGCTTTAATTAGAAGAACTTAGACAGCTTATGATATCTTTGGGTTTTCAGGATTCCACTATTTCCTTGTAATCAAAAGCTGACACTCTCTATTATACCAGTTATTTCCAAAACTTCCCTGTATATTGAAGTTTGCCACCTTCAGATGTGTTGTAGACCATTGTTTCATGTAAGCTTAGTGGTGCCAATCCTAGTCCAGACATCTGGGCTGGGTCTGGGAGAGTTACTATCAGAAATCTTGAACTGTAATCTCTATTGTGAATTTACCTTGCTCTGATACTTATTGAGTAAATAAGCTGGAAAAAGTGTCCTCCTTCCCACTGCTGTCATAATTTTTTAGGAAAATGGTCTGAAATCGATCAAAGGTGGACTTATAGACACAGTCAGCACAAGGGGAAATAGTCTTACTCTCTCATGAGCTGCATACATTTACAGACTTCGGAAAATGATGAAGCCAATTCATATGAATCAGTGTTTTTATATGAAGGGCCTTTCAAAATAAAATTTGTAAGAAGACAACTGTAGATATCTGCTATATGTACAGCAGTGGTGACAACTAGTGTTTACTGTGATCTATGTATTTGCAGCTTTAAGCAAAAGGACATACTGGCAATTTGTTTTTTTGCATAAGAGGCAGACAGTGGGAAACACAAAGCTGGAATTCTGTATTTTGGTAGAAGTTTTCAATGTCACCAGAGCTATTGACTTTTTCCACCTGGCTTGAAGGCATTTGGAGAGAAATAACATGTGCCATAGTGTAAAACATGAACTTAATGAACAAACAGCATTATGTTATATCATATGTAACAATGGATGTGTTGGCAAGCTACTTAAGAACATGTCAGAATATTTTGTTAGGAACTAATTTGCTTTTGGCAATGTTATGAGGAAGAATGTAGACATTTAATTTACAGTCCAAGAATAAACAGAAAATGTTCCTCAGTTACACTTGTGCTTATTTGAAATAGCTATGTCAATATTTTTATTTAAAGAAAGTGGTGGCATTTTATGGTTTTGATTCCCCCCCCTATGAATTTCACTAAAGAATTCAATGACAGTTCTTTTTTTGACTTTGATTTAACTTTGCTGTTATTTTCTGACTTCTATTTAAGCATTTCTTTCATATCTCAACTGCACAGTTGCAGAAATGTTCTGCTCAAAAAAAAAAAAAATCCTTCATTAAAGTGCAAATGAAATTAGATAAGAACCTCATATAAACTTGAAGTGCTGTGGAATTGAGACCTAATCCCACAAAGATTTAAGAACATGAATAATGTCACTGGTCATCTGAATCACTGCAGGTTTGATTGTTTATCATGGAAATTCCATGGAGAATACAACCAATGTATTTTGCTTTTCCTGGTGAAACTCAAAGGAGGAAAAATGATGTTCAGGATAGGTCACTAGGCCAGTAGTCAGAAGATAATTTTTTCCTCATTTGATTTGGATCAGTTTTAGAATCTGGCAAACACATGTTGTTTAAATGGTAAAGTAAAACAACACTTCAAGCAGCCAATATTTTTTTTTTTTTCCCCTGGTAGCAATTTTGTATTGTCCTAAGAAAGCATATTAGTGGCACCCCTTTCTGTAGAAGCATTTCAGAATGTTATCATTAATCCACTGGAATTCTCTTTTTGTATATCCTGAGAGAAATGTTGGATTCACCTTGTGTCAAAGGGAATGTATGTTCTGAAAATTCTTGTTATCGTCGCTGTGTTTGAGCTATAGAAAATCCCTGGGTCTGGTACATAGTAATTCACAACCTCTGTCTCTATTTTGGTATACTATGTAAACGAGATATGCAATGGCAAACAAATGCATGCCCAGTGATGAACAGGTCACTTTTTGCTGATGAGGTGGGAATGATGTGAAACCATTCACAGAGGTGGTAGAACACTGCTAGTATCTTCCTGATCTGAAGGTCAGGAACTTGCCAATAGCCTTTGTAGATGTAGTCACACATCTTCCTCAAAGCCACTCCTACTTTTTAACCCATGTGTGTTTGGGCCAAAGGGCTTCCTTACTGTACCTTCTTTGGTGTGTTTTTTCCCTGCTGAAGAAGAGCAAGGATAAAATGCTTTATTCAATCCTTGTTAAACTTTGTGTTAGCCATGTGAAGTGCTTGTAGTCTGTCTAAGGCCATTCAGGTCAGCAGGAACATTTCTATATGCAGCCACTGTCTTTTGTTCAGGCCTCTGCTTCATAAAAATGTAAGTCCTTGAAGGATCTTATTAAGGGGGGATGGCATCAAAATTTTGACAATTACAATATGCATTGCCTCCAAAAATCTATAAGCCTATTTCCTGATTTGCTTGGAATGTGAGGCTATGCAGGGCAGGAATCAGGAGGTCTAAACCCCATCTGGAAATTAATCTGCCTTCAGAAATCAAGGATAACAAGAAATTTTTCTATAAGTATGTCAGTGGCAAAAGAAAGACCAGGGAGAGCCTCCATCCCCTTCTAGACACAGAAGGAAACATGGCAACAAGTGATGAGGAAAAGGTTGAGGTGCTTAAAGTCTTCTTTGCCTCAGTCTTTAATAGCAAGACTAGTTGTACTGAGGGAATCCAGCCTCCTCAGCCAGAAGACAGAGACTGGGAGAATGGCCCCCCTGCAATCCAGGAAGAGATAGTCAGTGACTTGCTGCATCACACAGACACACACAAGTCCATGGGACCAGATGGGATACACCCGAGGGTGGTGAAGGAGCTGGCTGGGGTGCTCACCAAGCCTCTTTCCATCATTTACCAGCAGTCCTGGCTGACAGGGGAGGTCCTGACAGATTGGAAATTGGCCAGTGTGATGTCCATCTATAAGAAATGTTGGAAGGATGATCCGGGAAATTACAGGCCTGTCAGCTTGACTTCAGTGCCTGGGAAGCTGATGGAGCAGCTCATCCTGAGTACCATCACACAACACATGCGGGACAACCAGATGATCAGGCCCAGTCAGCATGGGTTTCTGAAAGGCAGGTCCTGCTTGACAAACCTGATCTCTTTGTATGACAGGGTGACCTGCTTGTTGCATGAGGGAAAGGCTGTGGATGTTGTTTACCTTGACTTTAGCAAGGACTTTGACACTGTTTCCCACAGCATTCTCCTGGTGAAACTGGCTGCATCTGGCTTGGATGGGCACACACTTTGCTGGGTAAAAACTGTCTGGACGGCTGGGCCCAAAGAGTTGTGGTGCGTGAAGAGAGTTAAATCCAGCTGGTGGCTGGTCACAAGTGTGTCCCCCAGGGCTGTGTTTTGGGGCTACTCCTATTTAACATCTTTATTGATGATCTGGACGAGGGGATCGAGTGCACCCTCAGTAAGTTTGCAGATGACCCCTGCAAGTAAGTTGGGTGGGAGTGTTGATCTTCTTGAGGGTAGGGAGGCTCTGCAGAGAGACCTGAACAGGCTGGAGCGATGGGCTGAGGCCAGCTGGAGGAGTTTCAATAAGTGTTGTACAAGGAACGGCTGAGGGAGCTGGGGTTGTTTAGTCTGGAGAAGAGGAGGCTGAGGGAAGACCTCATCACCCTCTACTACTAGTTGAAAGGAGGTTGCAGAGAACTGGCCTTGAGTCTCTTTAACCAAGTAATAAGTGATAAGATGAGAGGTAATGGCCTCAAATTGCACCAGGGAAGGTTTAGACTAGATACTAGGAAGCATTTCTTTCCAGAATGGGTTGTTAGGCATTGGAAGGGTCTGCCCAGGGAGGTGGTGGAGTCCCCATCCCTGGAGGTGTTTAAGAGAAGGGTCGACATAGTGCTTAGGGACATGGTGTAGTTGGGAATGGTCTGTGTTAGGTTAATGGTTGGACTAGATGACCTTCAAGGTCCTTTTCAACCTAGATGGTTCTGTGATTCTATAGGCAGTCAAGCAGTTGCTCTCATGAATTATGGCAGTTCTTCATTCCAAACCCTTTTTTGATGATTAATTAAAACACACTTTTTGTAATGGTAGTATAACACAATACGTATCAGCCATAGCAATAGATTAAAAAAAAAATATATCACTCTACTTATAACTTAAATTGACATTTTGAAATGTTACAGAAGAGCTGCTCTGCTGTCTGTAATCAAGAAATAAAGGATTTCAAATAATTAAAATCTCTGATATGGGCATTCCTTATTTGGTGCCTGTCAAACAAAAGAGTAGCCACATGACATAAATATACATAAAACAAGCATAACTCCTAGGGGTTCTTATCTACAACAGGAACTAGTGGTACACAAGCCTTTCTTGTTTCAGATTATAAATTAATTAAGAACATTCTAAGCATTTTTAAGTTGGTAAATGAAGAGAGAAATCAAGATACATGACGATATTTTCACATGAACAACATATGAGAAATAACTTATGTAACAGCTGTTTTACATTTGATACATAAACTTATTCGTTAGGTGTTCTAAAAATATCTAAAATATGCATCAATTCCTGTTTTTTATGCTTGTAGGATTAGATAGTCTCTCTCTTCTTAAGTCTCTTCATTGTAAAACAGAAGAATAAAAAAGACAGTTTGAACACAGCCCTTAGTTCTTTTGTGAATTTGTTGTTAAATTACACTTTCTTGTAGGCACTTGATTACTGATAAATGGTCATAAATATTTTGCTATTCATAACCAAACTGTGACAGGACAATAACCTGTGAAAAAATATTTTCTGATTAGTGGGAGACAGAAGCCTTGTTAAGAATGTTAAGTAGTGTCATGATGTGGCTCTAGGAAGAGCAAGAAAGATTGTTGGCTTAGGGGTCTGTGATCCATCATTCTTGTAATTTTTGAATTGCTTTTGCTTCTGATTAGATACGTGAAAATGTCATAGAGAATGAGACAGTAGAATATTTTTAAATTCTTCCAGAGAAATGAAAAGAATAGTTTATGGAATTACATACTAGGCTTGTAAGAATGGGAATATTGGCAAAATGTAAATCTTTAAGTTTCCCAAGCTATTTGATTCAGGTCAATCTTGCTTGAGACATCACTTTTGGAAAAAAATTTGGCTATTGAAGCATCATAGACTGAGGGCAGATTTAAAAATATTATTATACAATTTATTCACAGTAAGCAATGATACATGGTGCATAATTCTAGCTGAAAAGAATATATCCAGATCCATGTGTAATGTAATTGCTTCTGTGTGTCAGACCCCTGGTCCCATATGTTTGCTCAGATGGTACAATTGCATAGCTTTGTCTTTGATTATTGACACTGTAGTTAATTGGGCAGGGAGAGCTTTAAGCTAGAAGCCACTGGGGAGGGAGTGATCCCTCAAAAAATATTCAAGGAAATTGTGTATGCAGTAAGCAAGCCAAGGGCCTGTGATGATGGAAGCAGAAGGGACAGAGTAATAGATAAAGCAAATCTAAAGAGCAATCATTTTCAGCAAGAACATGTAAGCCTGTACGGGGAAGTGGCACACTTGGGTGCCTCTTTGAAACTGGTCTACAGTAAATGACCTCGGTTTGTGTGGTGGGATTTCTGGTAGCAGGGGAGAGGGCTACAATGGTGGTCCCTTTGTAAAGATTCTCAAAACTCCCCCAGGCCCATATCAGACCCACCTCTGTGCCATGGTGACTTGGTTCAGCTAGGATAGGTTTAAGTTTCCCCAGCAGTGAGGAGGGAGCTCCAGCCAGGTTATTCAATATGATGCTGACTCATGTCCTGCCATCCAAGAGCGAAAAGAGTGGCAACAGCTTTTGTTCGTTGTTGCTCCTCTTCGCTGGTCTATCCTTGCGGTATATCTCTTGTCTTTTTCATTGTTATTATTTTTATTACTGTTTATTGTTATTGCTATAGTTGTTGTTCAGTTTATTATTTGTTACACTGTTGTATTAAATTTTTCCTTATCTAAACCCCAGGGTTTGTATCTCACTCCCTGCCCTGTCCAGTCCAAGGGTGGGGGAGGGACAACGTCAGTGTGATCTTGGGTCTCGGCAAGGCCTAAACCACCACACAAGACTAGACCAATTAGCTGCACCTCTGTGATATCATATTTAAGAAGGGGTACCTAGGAGGAGGACTAGGAGTTGTGGAGATGTTATGAGAAAGAATGTGACGTATGTGAACACCAAGGTCAGTGGAGAAAAGGAAGGGGAAGGGGGAGAGGTGTGCTGCAGCAGACACGTCTTTTGTAATTTGTGGTAAGATGGCAAGCCACCCCCTCAGCCACCCTAGAGATCACTGATTGAGCAGATTACTACCTGCAGCCTGTGGAGAACCCCATACTGAGGCAGATGTCTGTGCTGAAAGGAGGCCAGGGCTCTGGTGGAAGAAGCAGCCCCCACTGCTGTACTTTGGCACTGGGAGGACTGCAACATGTGGAGGTGGCCCAATGCAGAGCAGCACAGGAGTGGCTGCACCCTGTGGGAAGGAATTACACTGGAAGGAGTTCATGGAGGACTGTCTGCCATGAGAGGGAAACCATGTGGAGCAGGAAAAGAGGTCCCACTCCTGAGGAGGAAGCAGTGGCAGACTGACCATAACCCCCCATTCCTGCCCCCTCTACCTCTGGCGGGGAGAAGGTAGAGAAATTGGGAGAAGCTGAGCCTGAGAAGAAAGGAGGGGTGGGGGAAGGTGTTTTTAAGATGTGGTAATGCTTCTCACTGTCCCACTCTTTCTGTTAAGTAGTGTTGTTAGTGTTTGAATTAAAGTGATGTTCTTTTTTTCTTTCACTAATGAGTCTGTCTTTTGCCATGACCATAATGGGTAAGTCATTCCTTCCTGTCTTTATCTCAATTCCTGACCCAGTCCTGAGGGTGAAAGGGTGAGTGAACAGCTGAGTGGAGCTCAATTTTCCTGTGTTGGAACTTGAACCGCACGAGTTGGAAGTCTCTATGCAATCGCAGAGCTACAAAGTTGCTGGGATCAAGAAAGTGTGGTGAGACAGCTCACACAACTGGAGTTCTGTGATGGATGGATACAGGCTCCTTAGGAAAAACAGAACAGAAAGACAAGGAGGATTTTCCCTTTATGTGGGAGAGCAGCTGGAGTGAATGGAGCTATGCCTGGAGATGGGTAAGGAGGCAGTTGAAAGCCTGTGGATGAAGACTGGGAGGCAGATCCACATGGTTTCTGTTGCAGCAGGTATGTCCTGAAGACCTCCTCATCAGGAAGTAGCAGCCGAGGCCTTCTTCAGATGACTGGAAGGAATGTCACATTCCCAGGCCCTGGTCCTTCTGGGGGACTTTAACTATCCTGATATCTGCTGGAGTGTTCAAGAAATCTTGGAGATTTTCTAGAGTTCATTGATGACAACTTCCTGACATGGGTGATTGAGAAGCCAACAAGGAAGGGTGGTTTGCTGGACCTGTTACTTACAAGCAAGGAAGAGCTGGTCATGGATGTGAAAGTCAGGGACAACCTTGGCTGCAGTGACCATAAGATGGTGGGGTTCGTAATCCTATGAGGAGGGAGCAGGGCAAAAATCAGGACTACAGTGCTGGGTTTCAGGAGAGGATGCCTGGCCTCTACAGGCATCCATTTGGAAGAATCCCATGGGATATGTTCCTGGAAAGGAGTCCAGGAGAGATGAGAGATGGTTGATTTTCAAGGATCACCATGCTCAAGAAAGGTCCATCCTGACAAATAGACAATCAAGCAAAGGAAGCAGTAGGAAAAGCACGGGCCCACTCTGAATAGGCCAGAGGTACTTATGACAAATGACATGGAGAAATAGGTACTGAATGCCTTCTTTGACTCAATCTTTACTGGTAAAACCAGCCTTCTGGAATCCCAGGCCCCTGAGACCAGAGTGAAAATCCAAAGCAAGGAAGACTTCCTCTCAGTGGAGGGGGACCAAGTGTACCGATCCAATGTCAGGAGAGATTTTGATATGATCCCATGAGTGAGATTCAGACACAAATGAGGTCAAATGCCATATACCCCAAACACCTTTTATTAAAAGTGAGGAGAGGTAGTGATAGGACAGAATGGAAGTAAAAGAAATCAAGCAAGCATCCAGAATATGGATCCACAGGTGAACTGTTGGTCCTTAGCCTTCAGTTCTTTGGTGGTGGGTGCACATGGAGAAAAGTTTTCTGTTGCCTTTTAAGTTTATCATATCAGCTGATTAGCATATCTACCCATCTTTAGGTTTGTTGGTTTTTTTTTTTTTGTTTGTTTGTTTTTTTTTCCTCTGGTCTCACAGGTTTTTGCTGCATGCCGCTTCTGAGCAGAAATGCTCACCTCTTATCAGTTCATTAGCAATGCATGTATGGCTTCTGGCCTATACATTAGAGCCACAAATGGCTGCACGATTAAGCCACTGATAAACATTTGGTTTCTGCTCAGTCCTTGTCTCCCCCTTTGAAGCTTATCTAAGGAGTTTGACAAAGCAACTGCAAGGGAGTAGGGATGCATCCTTTGTTACACTTCTGCTTCCTTAGACTAATGCAAAGATCGTGGTAGCTTGTCCTTAAGGTTTGCACATACACAAGCAAGCTTTGAGACAGTAATTTGACATTTCAGTCTCTCGCACCAGGTGACTGAGGGGGCACTTAAAGAAACCAGACATATATAAGTCCATGGGGCCTGATGGTTTGCACCCACAGGTACTGAGGGAGATGTCTGATGTCATTGCAAGGCCAGACTTGATTATCTTTGCAAGGTCATGGCATTAGGGAAAGGTTTCTGAAGACTAGAAGAGAGCAAATGTCACTCCTGTCTTCAAAAAGGTCAAAAATGAGCATCTGAGGAACTGACTTGTGGAAACATGACTCCACAACCTATAAGGTTATAAAGTAGGTATGTCTATTCAGCGCTGATGTGCACAGGGGATCGCTCCACCACAAACATGCACACCTCTCGTGGCATCTTGTCTTGGCTTTATGCTACAAAGCATCAAATATTCATAACACACCTAAACATATTCATAACCTACCCCCTGCTTCATATTATAATGAGCTTGAAAGTCTTTTTCTATGTTCCGCCCTGGTCTCCTCCTAGTTGCACCTGCGCAGCGTGTCCCGGTGGTTGTGGGCTGGGGTTGCAGAGGTGAAATAGCTCCTCTTCCTCACTGTTGAACTTTTTACATCTATTTCTTGCACAGTCTCTGTAGCCTCCTGGACTCAGGACGGACCATAGGGTTGGTTTTGACCAGTTTTTAGGGCTGTCTTCCTATTCCATCAGGAAGCATTCCTTCACAGCTTCTATTATCAAGGTTTCCATATTGTTCTGCTCTCTGGCCCATCAACTGTGATCTATTATCCTATTTAGTCTTAGTTGTCTTTCAACTAACGGTCCTCTAATCCCTAGCCTGATCTCTAAGTCTTCCATATTTATCTCTAAACTAAGTTATACCTTCATTTCTTGAGAACCTAATTTCTATATCCTATTTATTTCCTAGATCCTCATCTCAGAACTACAGGCCAGTCTGCCTCACCTCCAGTCCTTGGGAGATGGAGGAAAATGCTCCTTAAATAATTTTCATGGTGGTGGTCCTAAGGGAAGGCAAAGGATACAGTGCTGTGAGACACCTCTAAACAGCATGATTAGATTTTTTTTTTTTTTTTTTTCTCAAGGCCCTACAGGCAATGCCTTACCCATTTTAATTTGGATGTTGTAGGATCCTTTACAGAATATTCTGGAGAAGATGGTATTGCTGCTGATTAAAATCTGAAGTGACCCTATGTGAGAGACTGAAATGTCTGAAACCTCCAAGAGAAGCTGTTGTGGCCTGTGAATTGGTCTGGGGGACATTGCCCAGAGAAGTGGGAGTGTATTGAAGGATGCACCCCCCCAGTTCCTTGCGGTTGCATTGTCCGGACTCTTTACATAAGCCTCAAAGGGGCAGAGGTGTGCTGAGCTGGCCCCATCCTGGAGCCCTTTGTGGCTCTATTGTGTAGGCCCCATCCATGCATTGCTAATGAACTGCCAAGAGGCAAACGTTCCTGCCCTGAAGCCGGATGCAACAAAACCTGCTGGACCAGAGGAAAAAACCAAACAAACAAAAACAAGAGACGAGCAGATGATCAGCGGGTATGATGAACTTAAAAAGGCAGCAGAAAATCTTGCTCTGTATGCATCTACCATCGAAGCCAGATCCGTGTGCACCCACAACTGAAGAACTAAAGACTGAGGACCAACAGGACACCGCTGGATCCATGGTGTGACTATTCTTGCAGCCCTGTCCCGCATTCTTGCTTTATTTCTGCCTTTTCCTTCCATTCTGTCCTATCACTACCCCTCTTCAACTTTTAATAATAAAAACCTATTTTGCGTACATGGTATTTGACCTCGTTTGAGTCTTAATCTTGCTCTTAGGATCGTATCAAAACCTCCCCCGACATTGGATCGGGACATTGATAGAGAGAAACGATTACTTGTTTTGAGATTTATTTACTTATTTACTTATAGAAAACTGCTTAGCAATTATTTACTTATTTATAACAAGATATAGTAATTTTTAAATATTGCTAAGAATCCTGCTTGCCCAGACTGTTCTGTGGAAGCTTACCAAGGACTACTGTGTTCATCAAAACAAAGCAGTTCACTGTGAAAATCTACCAAGAATTACAATGTTCAGCAAAATAGTATGCTTTTGTCCTTGAGGAACAGGTGGCTCTAACTACTTGGAATTTTGCTAATGAGTAAAGATAGCCATGGACGAATGGTAGAAGTTCTATTGGTTCTCTTAGATAAGATAGAAAAATAAATCAGCTGGAAAACACTTTTGTTATTCAAGAAATTGGCCAAGAGAATCTGTGCATGCTCTGGGGAAAAAACAGGGTGAGAAAGAGTCTTCCTCCCAAAGACCCCCGAAGACACCACCAGGAGGCAATCCACAGGTGCAAAGATAACATAAACTGCTGACACCAGCCTTTCGAACTAACCCAGCCCTACTCATGCATCTGTATTTTTGTGTTATGTAACCCAATGAATATGGATATCTACACTCTAAGTTTTGGTGAAATGGACGGTGGCTGTGCAAGCTTTGTGGAGAATTCCCCTTGCACCCCACCCGGAGTAAACATACCTGCTTTATAACTCTATTCGAGTTGTAGAGTCCTTTTTTCTGCGAATCAACATCCTGTTAACCTTTGCTGTCCCTGGAGCATTGCAGCCATTTATTCCCAGCTTAAGGGGAAATTTCTTTGTCTATGTCCTCAATAGTAAAGCTGTATAGTATCATCCTTTTTATGTTTCTCTCCATGTTTTCCATTATGTACACATGCCCATCTTGCAAAACTTCTTCACATATTGTTTTTCTTATCTCCTCTGTTCTTGTGACAGGCAACATATTTTTGTCCCTGTCTAAAGACTAGAACATATTTGCTTTTGGGGGATACGGTGGGGAGGAATTGGCCTTTTTAACATGAGTCAAATTAACCTAAACTAAACTCAACTCTAGAGATGTGTGTCTATCTCTATCATGACAAGTCCTTCTAATTCCTCATGCTTTTCTGCTAGAGGAATTAACAATGTTATAATCAGACAAAGCCAATTTTTATAAAAATATATAGTTTTATTTGGGTGCAATCGATTTAGGGTGGGAAGCAATAGGCAAAGCAGCGCTGGGTGCATGGAGAGCCGCAGCTCTGCCACACACACACTGAGTTCCAAATCCAGCATTTTTTATACTCTTGTGCCATTGTCTTTAACCAATCTCCTCCCGTCAGATAGTTGTCCTGCTCTTTTCCATTGGGTCATTTGAGTTGCTGGGGTGCATGTCCTCCTCCTACTGGATCTTTTGAAAGTCTCAAAGCCTTGGTCTCTTGGCACGCTTTTCTCCTGTTGGATCTTTTAAAAGCCTCATGATCTCACCTTTTTGGCGGGTTTTCTTCAAACAGCAGCTACATGTCAGCTCTATGTGGGGTTTCTGAGACATGGTTACATTGTTCCAATCGGAATGGCACACTTTACATTTTTATGGTTTAACATTTACTGATCATTCAAGTGTATCATTCCCGCCCTGCCCAACCTAGCAAGTTACTTACAATATTACAACAATAACAGTAGATGCAACTACACTGTGATTTATGGTATTCTTTGTTATTTGTCTGAAGAGGATCAAAACTGAAACTTTGACCCCTTTGGCTATGATCTTCTCACTGTTGTCACAGGTGCTTGAAAGAGGGGGTAAAAGAATGGAGAGGAGCAAAAATTAGTGCAGATGATATTTCTTGAACACTTGACTTCCAGCAGCTGCATTTAAAAAACTGTCATTCCATTTTGCTGGTATGTCTGTGAGGCTTCTCCATTATGTGTGAAAACACAATCTGATTAGAATTTTTTAGAAGCTTGACTGGTCTGCTTTTGTTACAGACATCACCTTCAGACATGGGGCCACGACAGCCCTTAAATCAAGAATATTTAGCTATTATTTGTAATAAATGTCAGCAGGGCTGGATTGAAGCAGCAGGAAATGTTCAGGGCAGAAAATACACTGACATTCATTCATGCAAATTTGTACCACTCATAGAATTAAACATAAAGAGGGAGGGTAGAACATATATTACATTTATATTACTGGTTAGGCCAATTGTGATTCATCATGAAAATGAGGTCTATAATGGATAAGCAGCAGCCTAGTGACAAAGAGCCACACACAAAGTATAATTAAGTGAGTATAACTTCCAAGACTCTTTTTGAGTTTTTGGATTTTTTAAAGGAATCTTTTTAAGTTACAATGGGTCAATGTATAAGGGAAATGAGAATTGCAGCTCCTCACATTTTAACTGGTAATTTCAATCATTTTTTTTTTTTTAATAGACAGATTTTGATTTTTTTTTTTTTTTCTTTTTCTTTTCTGGCTCTCTTCACAATGTGGAAAGATTTGTCAAAATTTATTTGACCAGAAATTATTTGACCAGAAAACAATAGCACTAGGAAGTTTTTGAAGACAAAATTCATAAGGCCTTTTAAAATTCAATATCATACCTTCTAGAAAGCTTTCAGAATATAGTATGACAATTCTCATATTTTAACAGGAACAGTTTTGGTTTTTTTTGACAGGTATTACTGCAGTATGGGGATGTTTTGCCACATTGTGGGATGGAAATAACCCCTTAAAGATTTATGTTGGTGAAAAAACAGGAGGATTTCTAGTGTCAGGAAACTTAGAGTTCCAGAGGTTGTTGAGAAGCCAGACCACCTTTTTGCTGATTTTGAACACTGTAGCCTGCAGAGCTGACATGAACAGAAACTGTTTCAGGAGTCCAGCTATTTAGTGCTGTTGGACTGATGCAGACTGGGAAATGAATTCTGGTGACTAGTGAATTCAGCCCTTAATCATAGAATTACAGAATGGTTTCGGTTGGAAGGGACCTTAAAGATCATCTAGTTCCAACCTCTCTGTCATGGGCAGGGGTATCTTCCACTAGATCTGGAATAGTGTAGTTTTGCTCATGAAAAATACAAAGTGCTCTCTTCCCCAACACTATTTTTCACAAATTCCCATAGAGAAAATAAACTTAATTGCAAATTTATTAAATACTTAGCGTTTGATAAATATATGAGGATATGTATTTTTTAGTAATTGTATTCCTTTGCTTTCACTGCTAAAAGGAGACAAATGTTAGATTTAGTTGTCACTAGATCAGAATCTGGTGGACAGCCTATTGGAAAATCACTGCTTGATAGAAGTAAACGAACATCTTAAACCTATTTAAATGTTTCTTGGTGCAATATTTATTGAAACATAAACAAATGAATAATCTGTAGGAAAGCTGTAATTACTGCTATCTTTTATAAGGTGCAGTCCTTTGCAGCAATCCCTAAGGAAGACTATAATGTGAGTCTGTAAGTGTTAAAACTCAGAAAATAATTAATATTTATTTTATTATTCCAAAAATATGGAAAACCAGAGGATGAAAGCATATTTTTTTGGGTTTTTTTTTACATCTTTCTAATGTCTTGATGCAAAAAGAGTAGTTTGAAACCTGTTCTTGAAGAGATTAAAAAATAAGTCAGTTGAATGGAGCTGATATAAAAATACTAGGGGAATTTAGAGACAATAAGTATTCTCACAGTTCTTCAGTGGTAGAATTTAAACAAGTCAGAGAGAGCATGAAGCAGAAATATGATTCATAAAATTAAAATACAGAAAACTTTTTCTTTTATATGGTGTTCTTCGAGCCAAATATAATTTTCAGAGTACTGAATTTCCTGAAGTGCGAAGGAATTGAGTGCAAAACAAATATGCAAAATTTTTTTTCCATTTTCACTGTTTATTGCATAGGGTGTTATCATGCAAACTGGGAGGATATGTAAACAAAACCATCTTTCAAAGTGACAGAAGCAGTCAGTGTAAATTTTTTTCCTAGATTTTGTTCTCAAATGCTGAAGTTGGGGAAAGGACCTGATTTGGTCAAGGTGAAATTAATGCTTCTTTTCATATAATTCATTAATCCACACAGCTGCTTAGCTCATATTGTTCAATTACCATTAGCATGTTATGCTCACTGAAAGAAATAATAATTTTTGTTATTATAATTTTTTTTTTTTTTTAAATGGAAAAATGCTTTTTTTTCTCTTCCATTCTATAAGTCTTAATCATTCTTGAGTGTGTTCAAATCCTGGCTACACTGTGCTTCAGGGACAAAGAGTTTTGTGTAGAAATACACAAAACTATCACAGTTTACACCAAAGAAATCTGACTTTTTACCTGTACCATGTTTTCAGTGTATTCTGTAAGCTCCAGACTGCAGTTAATTTTTTTTTTAACATGCAAAATTTGGTGAGCAGGGATGTTGTATAGAGACTCGATAAGCTCAATGTTGGAGTATTTTAAGCAGTTCAGATTTCTTAATCTCAGGAAGGAAATAGTAGAGCTAGAGAAAAGAGCAAGTGAAGGCAGATGAAATAAAGAGGTAAAAGAAGCTGCCTTATGGTCAGTGACTAAAAATGTCAGAACTTCAGTTTAAATATGAGAAAGATAAGAAAATATATCATTAAGATTTACAAAATCATCAAGGTGTTGCATATGGTGGATCATACACTGCTGTTTGCTATATGACACTACTGTAAGTAGGAGCATGCTTTTGGTGGCAGAGTCCTAGGCTCTGAACCATTTATCTTCATAGGTAGGGTGTTTCTGATGCTCTTGAATGTTCTGCTTAAAGAATGCAAGTATCACTCAATATAAAATGTTCTGTGAATTTTTTTCATCCTATAGCATTGAGGCATAAATAGCAAGGAGGCAGAAATTAGTTAACAAATAAATTAGTTAGCACTTAGCTGAGCACAGATAGTACCCTTTACAAAATAATTTTTCTGGTTAAATTAGGCACTGGCAGTAATTGAGAGCCAATTCCTGAAGAAACTTAAAACAGATTCTGACATGTCCTAGCTATCTGTGTAAGAATGTATATATATTTAATTTTTAAAAACTTCTCTTTTGCCTCCTGATTGAATAACTGCTTTACACCAGTTCAAAAGCTTCCAGTGCTATCAAAGTGATGCACAAATATTCATTCCAGATATTACCAAAAATCATTAGTTGAGTTGTGTCTCCAAAATGGTGGGATTGATTCAGAAATCATTTACCTAAAAAATAATATCTTCTTTCTTGTGATGTTTCTCATTTATACGTATTAGTTTTCTTTTCCTTGGAAATCTTGAGAAGTAGAAGATAATCCAATTTTTAAAAAAAAAAAAAAGGGCTGACATTTTTGTGGACTTCTAGAAGAAACTTAGTATGGCATCTCCAAGACTGCCATCAATACATGATTTCATTAGTGTAATTAGCTCATATCTGTTTTATAATGTGTGGGTTTCAGCGCCCCTGCAATAAACCCCCCCCAGATTTGCCTTCTTGTTTCTGTCTTATTTCCCTGGAAATGTGTCTAGCATTATGAAGGTGAAAGGAATGCATAGCAGTCATCCCATGACTCCTTGTGCAATGATCAGAAAAATGCATTTCCTACCATATAACTGTAGCTTCCTGGATGTTTCTTTGTAAAGGATCCTCTGGTGTAAGTCCATGTGACACTGAAGTGCTAAGGCTTGGACAACCATCCCAAGCCAGAGTTGACCTATAGATGAATTCTGTATATTTTATAACTGAAACCCATTGTGCTAGTGGGTATTGTGCTAAGTTATAACAACCCACCTACACTGATGTAAAAAGTGCTAAAGCATTGAAATACTGAAGCCTGAACAACAGGCCCCAAGCTGAAGCTGCTAACTTAGTCTGTAATCATTAACAAAGTATGTAAGCTCACTAGTGAAAGATGCAGCTTAGACAGAATATAATCAGTAGTGAGGAGAGAATGTATCCAACTTCCCTTGTTTAGCCTTGTTCAAGGCTGAGAACCCAAGTACCTGGCCTTGTTAGAAACTCCCTTGGTTTCCCCCCTGAGCTCTGGCCAGGCTTTGGGTGGAATCCAACAGGAGAATGAAACCAGAAATTTTCCACTCAAGACAAAGGTGCCAGCTATTCTGTCTTGTCGATCTCTGGTATATAAGGCTGAACCTGCTCACAGCAACTTTGGAAGCCTCACCTATGGGTGGACACACCGCATGGGATTTCCCACTTGCTGGGACAGGCTTTGCAAATCCTCACTGTAACCGGAGCTGCCCAGCAACTGCAGATCTGGATGATGGTAATGTATGCAAGTGGTGATGGATCTTTCTTAATCACTATTCGCTCTCTTCTGTAGTAATGATTTGATTCATTACCCTGTATTTTCCTGTTTGTTGCTTTAGGTGCACTATTCTGCCTTTTCTTACTGCATGTCTTCCGTATTACACTGTTATATTATTTGGTTATCACCGTAAAATACACCTACTCTTTTCACTCTGGTGTCCGAGTTTAACTGGTATCCTTAATCAGTAAAACACTCCCCCAGCAGATTCCACCTCTACAACACCGGAAGACAAGGTAAAACCATTTTTTTCTGTGTGTCCTGGATTTGATGCAGTAAGGCCAAATATATGTATATGGTACAGTATAAAGTGAGTGAGCAGCTGAGCCCTAGCTGGGAAGCAGAACTGCTTAATCATTTAGGTTCTTATTTCATGGTTTCAAGGTTACTTCTGCTGTGATAAGGAAATATTTAACTTTACTACCTTGCTTAATGGTACTAAATTCAGCAGGTGTAAGTAAGAGCTTCAGAAATATAGTAAATGGGGCCCAGATACAACCCTATTTATCTTCAGTTTAATGTTGTATCACTATTGACCCATTTCTAATGTGTTTTGTTATAATGTGGGACTGACAGAGAATTTTGCAACCAAAGAAGTAGTCAGTATCATATACCAGACAATAAAATTTATATCCAGATATTTTTTATGTTGGATAATTAGTATTTTGATTTAGGGCTCCTTTGTGATTCTTTCTGGGAATTTGAATTTTCAGTAAAATCCTAGAATAACTGTAGTTAACCAATATAAGGAACAGTATGTTCTGAAATGGCTTGTTGTTTGATTTTAATGACAAATTGTTCTACCTATTATGCAACTGTGACTCACAAAAGTAGTAAATAGCTAATAGGGACAATGTATGGTCTCTATTTTAATGGTAGTGGTGCTGTGACTCATCAGAAGCAGTAAAATATCCATTGTAGCTACTTGACCAAAATTACTGTATATATCTGCTTTACTCTGTGCAGTTGTTTGAAGATACAGTAATCTATCTTCAGTATTGAGGAGAGAAACAATTTACAAGTTTATGATTATTTTGCCTTTCTATTATTAGACCCCGATCAAAGATAGTTGTTCTTTTCTAATATGGCTAAATATCAATCAATAAACAGAAATGTAAAAATATTTGTTAAAATAATGCTCTTTCTGTGTATCAGAAAGTGAAGAGAAAAACAATCCTGTAACTCAACGGATTTGATATTTATTTCTCCCAGAAAATTTGTGTGTAAACCTACAAATTCTGCTTGTTGGGATCTATACTATAAGGTTAAAATGAAATTCAGTCTATATTCATATAATTCTGTAGTTTTAGGGTATATCTTTCTCTAACCCTTTTATATTGAAATCATAAAAGTGGCTGAGGCCATTTAAAATATTTTAGGTTCTTTGAAATTTCAGATACACGTATTGTAAGGAATGCCTGCAATGAAAGGAAAGGTGCAACAGGAATGCAGGTTATATACTTCTCAATGAGTTAATACTGAGTCAAGTACTCTATCTTAGAATTGGAGGGTGCTTTTCTGCCTTTTAGCTGAATAATAAAACTGTGTTCTTGATAACTTTTGGCCATTGAATATTTCATGGTGCATTTTGCAAGTATTTGCTAATTCTATTGTCCTTGCCTAGACTCCAATTGCAATAATTGTATTCTGTCTTTCTAAAGTTGAGGTAGCGTGGGGAGACCAGAGTCAAACACCCAATACTCATAGAGTTATGGTGAATGCTCCACCGTTTATTGTTTACAGTACATATTTATACTGTAGTGCATGAGGTTAACCTTTACTATGATTGGTTAATTACTGCTGTCCACGCGCTCAGGCTGCTTTTGTGATTGGAGAGAGTGTACTGATCATGTTCTATGTCGTAAGCCTTGCTAAGCAGTTTCGTTTCTTGTTAGTTTCGTTTCTTGTTAGTTTCTTCGCAGAGTCTGCAATTCTTCTAGTTGTAGCCTGTTCCTTATCCTGTAGATAAGAAGTCTTTGTGCTGCGGGGTCTACGTGCCGAGGTCTGAGCACTCCTCTAGGCCCGAGGCCAGGTCGGCCTTGAGCGTCTCAAAGCCTGCATTGTACAAGTCCCAGACTTTGCCATGTCCCTGTTGTATTAAAAACTCCTCTACATAAAGTCACTTTTGAAGTATCAAGTATAGCCTTCCTTTCTTTTCCTGAGGTGGAATCAAAAGAGCTCTGTAATGGCTTAATTTTTATTTTTCTTTTGGGGTGTGGGGGGTGCATTTGGGAGAATGAGAGAATGTGTTTTAAAAATCTTTTTGATATGTCAGTGTATTGAATGAAAATAAGACCTACACCACAGATGAGCATATCTGATATAATGGTGTTGTGAACATGTATTACCTTACAGAACATGGATAACTGTCTCACTGAAGAAAGTGGAAAAGCACAGTAGTTGCTAGCTTTCACTGTAAGAGTGAATTACGTAGAAGTAAGTGGCCTTAGAGAGCATTCTGGAAATTGTCCATAGATCAGTGCTGTGACACAGAGAAGGCATTTTTCTTATACAAGACTACTTCAGCCCAGGACTGTTCTTGGCAGCATAATTTGGGCAAGAAATGTGATACTGAGTTTTGGCCTTCAGTCTGACACTGAGACTGTTCTTGCATAGGAGGATAGAAGCAGTCACTGAGTAGTCATTTCACAAATGTGGAGAAATAACAAGTGCCTGAAGAGCAGGCCAATCCCTCCCATTTACATCAAATAATGTAAACTTCTTTCCTAAGTTTTTTAAGAAAACTTTGTCTCCAGTGTCACCCAATGGAATTTGCTTTTCTGTGCTTGACAGATCACTTCTATGCTTGTGTCCTGTGCTGGGTTACTACAATGCATTTATTTTACCTGTGAAGCTTGTGTGTTCATCATACACATTTCCAAAGGTGTCTAATTTTTTTTATTTTTTTTTTTTTAAGTCCTGTGCAGAATCAGGGATATGCTAAAATGGATATATAGGCATTATAAGATTCCCAGTCAATTACTCCATTGATGTACACTACCACAGAAATATTACCTGAGTGAGAATGTCGATGCTGTAGTAAATTGTAGAGGTTGCTTCAGAAAAAAATGATAGTGTTTTAGACCCTGAGGGGACCTGAGACCACGTTGCCATTGTCCCTCACCCAACCTTGGACTGGACGGGGCAGGGAGTGAGATACAAACCCCGGGGTTGAGATAAAGAAAAATTTAATGCAACAGTGTAACAAATAATAAACCAGATAAAGAAAAATTTAATGCAACAGTGGAACAAATAATAAACCAAACAACAATAATAGAAATAACAAAAAACAATAAATAGTAATAATGAAGAGGACAAGAGATACACAGAGATATACCACAACTATAGAACAGTGAAGGGGAGCGACGACGAAAAAAAGCCGTCCCTGCTCTTCCCCTATTTGGGCGCCCGGACCTGACTTCAGCATTATGTTGAATAACGCAGCTGGAGCTCCCTCTCCAACGCTGGGGAAATTTAACCCTATCCTAGCTGAACCAGGACATAATCCACTCCTTTATTTTACACTATGTGCATCATGCCCAGCTGCCATTTAGCAGTTAACAATAAAAAACCAAACCAAATCAAAACAAAACAAAAAGAAAATCACAGTATAATTCAGGGCATGTTCTCACCCAGAAACAAGTTCCCCTGTGGTACGCATTGGACCTCTCCATCCTCCTGCATCACCCACCAGGTACACCCAGGTCCTTGAGCAAAACCAATCCCGTGGATGGGTTTGCCTTTCCCTTTGCGTGGCGCAGGACTAAACCAGGCCATTTTTCCCAAGATATTCCTCATGCATACCACAGGGACTTTATACCATTCTACAGCATGTGGAAGTTTTGACTGAGCCGGGCCAGCCCAAATGCAGATCCTCTTGTCTTGACTAACCAGGTGGCCTTTGCTAGATGCATGTCCAGTTTTTGAAGGTTCCACCTCCCAATGCTTTCAATGTGGTTTTTAACAGTCCATTGTAGCACTCGATCTTCCCAGAGGCTGGTGCGTGGTAGGGGACAGGGTAGACCCACTTGATGACGTGTTCTTCTGCCCAGGCATTTATGAGGTTTTTTTGGAAGTGGGTCCCGTTGTCTGACTCAATTCTCTCTGGGGTGCCATGTCACCACAGGACTTGGGTCTCAAGGCCCAGTATGGTGTTTCGGGTGGTGGTGTGGGGTGCTGGGTAAGTTTCCAGCCATCCAGTGGTTACTTCCACCATTGTGAGCACGTTTTGCTTGCCTTGGCGGGTCTGTGGCAGTGTGATGTAGTTGATATGCCAGGCCTCTCCATACATATATTTCAGCCATCGCTCTCTATTTCGCTGGGGCGTCATCCGCTTGGCATGTTGTATTGCAGCACACATCTCACATCCGTGGATGATCTCTGCAATGGTGTCAATAGTGAGGTCCACGCCTCCATCTCAAGCCTACTTGTATGTTGCATGTGTACTTTGGTGGCCCGAGGTCTCATGGGCCCACCGGGCTATGAACAGTTCACCTTTGCGCTTCTAGTCCAAGCCCACCTGAGCCACTCTGATATTAGCAGCTCAGTCTGCCTGCTGGTTGTGTCGATGTTCATCAGTGGCCCGACTCTTGGGTACATGGGCATCCACATGGTGCACCTTCACAACGAGGTTTTCCACACGGGCTGCAATATGCTACCACAGATCAACGACCCAGACGGTTCTACCCTTAGGTTGATAGTTGCTTTGTTTCCATTGCTGCAACCATTTCCACAGGGTATTTTCCACCACCCATGAGTCAGTGTTGACGTAGAGCCTTGGCCACTTTTCCTGCTCAGCAATATCCAAAGAAGCTGGATGGCTTTCACCTCTACCAACTGGGTCAATTCAACCTGTCCCTCAGCAGCTTCAGTGACCCGTCATGTGGGACTCCATACAGCAGCCTTCCATCGTCGATGTTTTCCCACAATGCGACAGGACCCATGAGTGAACAGGACATATCGCTTCTCCTCATACGGCAGATTGTTATATGGTGGGGCATCCTTAGCACGTGTCACCTCCTGCTCTGGTGACATCCCGGAATCTTTGCTCTCTGGCCTGTTCATGATCACCTCTAATGTCCCTGGGTGGCTGGGGTTCCCTATTCAAGCCCGTTGTGTTATGAACGCTACCCATTTACTCCATGTGGCATCAGTTGCGCGATGTGTGGGGGAGGCCTTTCCTTTGAATATCCACGCCAGCACCATCAGTCGCAGTGCCAGGAGGAGCTGTGTTTCACCACTTCTGAGGCAGCCCAAACTAATTCATATACTGCCAGTATCTCCTTCTCAGTTGGTGTGTAATTAGCTTCATAGCCTTTGCATCCCAGGCTCCAAAAGCCCAGAGGTCGGCCTCAGGTTTCCTCAGGTGCTCTCTGCCAGAGGCTCCAGGTAGGGCCATTCTACACGGCTGCGGTGTAGAGCATGTTCTTAAACTCGTGCCCTTCCCAGACTGGCCCGAGGGCTACTGCTTGGGCAATCTCATGATTAATTTTGTTCAAAGGATTGTTGTTGCTCAGGGCCCCATTCAAAATTGTTCTTCTTACGGGTTACGTGGTAGAGAGGACTCATAATCAGGCTGTATTTTGGGATGTGCGCCTCCAGAACTCCACAACTCCCAGGAAAGACTGAGTCTCCTCTTCAGAGGTTGGTGGGGCCATGGCTGTTATCTTGTTTGTCACCTCCATTGGGATGTGGCGAGGCCCATCTTGCCATTTTATTCCTAGGAATTGAATTTCCATTGCAGGCCCATTTAACTTCCTTTAGCTTAATGGCAAAGCCAGCCCTCAGGACGATTTCAATTATCTTCTTCTATTTCTGAGAGACTTCCTCGGCTGTGTCCCCCCATACAATGATGTCATCAATATACTGAAGGTGTTCTGGAGCCCCACCTTTCTCCACTGCAGTATGGACCACTCCATGGCAAATGGTGGAGCTGTGGTGCCACGGCTGGGGCAGTCGATCCCACGTGTACTGGGTGCCTCTCCAAGGGAACGCAAACTGTGGCCTGCACTCTGGCTCTATCGGATAGGAGAAGAACACGTTAGCAATGTCAATCTTGGTGTACCACTTGGCTCCTTCAACTCCAGTTCATACTGGAGCTCTAGCATGTCCGGCACTGCAGCACTCATTGCTGGTGTAACTTCATTCAAGCCACGGTAGTCCACAGTTAGTCTCCATTCACCACTGGGCTTTCTCACTGGCCATATAGGGCTGTTGAAGGGTGAGTGAGTTTTGCTGATCACATTCTGGCTTTCTAATTGGCGGGTCAGCTGATGGATGGGGACCAGGGAATCTCGGTTGGTGCGGTACTGCCGCCGGTGCACCCTCCTGGTAGCAATCGACACTCGCTGCTCCTCAACCTTAAGCCGCCCCACTACTGAGGGATCCTCTGAGAAGCCGGGTAAGGTGGACAACTGTTCACCCTCCTCCAGGGCAGCTACACCAAAAGCCCTCTGGTACCGTTTTAGGTCTTTGAAGTACGCTCTCCTGACATAGTCTATACCCAGGGTGCACAGGGCATCTGGGCCAGTCACAATGGGGTGCTTATGCCAGTCCTTCCCAGTCAGGCTCACTTCAGCTTCCAGTAGGGTCAGCTGTTGGGATCCCCCTGTCACTCCGGAGATGCAAATGGATTCAACCCCACTGTAGCTTCATGGCATCAGGATGCACTGTGTGTCAATATCCACCAAAGCCTTATATTCTTGTGGGTCTGATGTGCCCCACAAGATCCACACTGTCCATTAAATCCGATTATCCCTTTCCTCCACCTGGCTGGAGGCAGGGCCCCTCTAGTCCAGGTCACCACCACTCACTTCTTGTAAGAATGATTCACTGGTCCCCTCAAGAGGGTCAGACATAACGTTGGCCATTCTATTCTGCCTGGGGGATTTCTGACTGGACACTGGAGCTGCGCTTTTCTTGGAGGACTCCGCTTTCATGATGGTCTTCCTTTTCAGCTGCTTTACTCATGCAGCTAGGGTGGCAGTGGGCTGTCCATCCCTCCTCCTCATGTTTTCTGCATGGTCATAAAGGAAAAACCACGGGGTACCTCACGGTATGTACCTTCTGCTGCCTTTCTCTTGGGTGGGGAAACGTTTACTTCTAATGGCTGAGACATGAGCCCGTGCAGGTGGAATGTAGGACATGTCCTCTTCCATTTTCTGTACCCTCTGAGACAGTTCCTCCACAGCTGAAACCAAGGGATGTTGAGATGAAGGGAGATATCGCTCTTATTGCCGGAGCTTGCCAACCACTCCATCCACTGTTTGAGTCTGGGTGTCTGTCCACCAGGACACTAGTGCCAATGCTTTCAAGTGTGTTTCTGGTGCACTTTTGAGGAAATTTCACATCAGGTGTGTGCAAGGTGCCTGATCTGGGTCCATGAGTGACTGCTCATCATTCAGATCACCATAGATCATCTCAAACACAGCCAGTTCCCTGAGGTTCTGGATGCCTTTCTCAATGTTGGTTCTTTTGTTTAGATGACATAGGATATCATCCTTGTAGGGGTGCCTGTCCCTTAGACTGAGCAGGAGTCACCTCCAAAGTCTGAGGGTTTGAGTCTGTTTCCCTATTTCCCTATCAATGCCAGCATCCTTGGTCAAAGATCCCAGCTGCTTGGCCTCTCTCCCCTCCATTTCAAAAGCACTGGCTCCATTGTTCCAGCATGGGAGCAGCCAGGTGCAAATCTGCTCACCTCCCAGGTGGCCAAAATCTCTCCGCATATCTTGCAGCACAGTCGGAGATAGAGATCGGGAGATCACCTCTGGCCCTTCCTCCTGTTCCCATGCTGGGCCTGGCTCATCCCCATCCCCCGCTTAACGAGCTGACTTTCTGGTATATTTTGTTTTCTGTATCAGGGTGACAGAAACCGGCACTGGCTTTCTATCTGGCTCAGCTGCTGTGCTGGTGGAGGCGCTGAGACTGACTCTGCCTGTCCCTCCGGCTCAGCTGCTGTACCAGTAAGTTCAGACCTGCAGCCCTTTCTCCCCCTGAGGGCAGTGAGTGGTATTAAAGAGGACACAATAGGCATGGGCAAGTCCCCAGCACATTGCAGCGAGATGTGTGACGTTTCGGGGTTTGTCAGATTGGCAACACACCTTTTTCAAACACTCCACCAGTTTATCAGGGCTCAGCATTTGTTCAGGAGTGAAACTCCACAACATTGGGGGTGACCACTGACCCAGGCACTTTCCCATCTTTTTCCACACACCTTGCCACTCACTATTATCTGACCTCGGGGCAGGTTTCTAGGTTTTGCTATTTTTGGAGAAATACCGCATGGCCAAAACAAGACCTGGCAGACATTCAGAAAGCATTGTGCCTCAATCACACTGACCTGTATGCTCCAAGGACAGCTAATACTCTCCAAAACCGAGAGGATCTCTTCCCCATGCTCACCCATAGAGGGGGTGAGACCCCTAACAAAAGCCCAAACGACAAACATGTACCGGCCCGCCCCTACAAACAGCAGTATAAGCGCATTATAAGCAGTCAGGAGCCAGTATATCAAAACAAGCCCCTTTATACATTTTGCACTGACAAGAAACACCAGCACTGGGGACACACAGTGAATATAAGGATTAATCCATTCCCATCACAGAAGCAAGAAGGCCAGCACTGTAAATACTTCTTATGAAACAATGCAAATAAAAAGAGAAAGATTGCACCTAATAGATTGCTCTAACACACTCTGGTCAGGGTCTGTCCCTTTTTGATCCTTATCTCAACCCTCTTGTGCCCCACATTGGTCACGAAAAAGGCTGTGGTGGTATTAAGCCGTGCGGGTACCGGAGACCACACCGCCATTGTCCCTCCCCCACCCTCAGACTGGATAGGGCAGGGAGTGAGATACAAACCCTGGGGTTGAGATAAGGAAAAATTTAATACAACAGTGTAACATATCATAAGTTGAAAAACAGCAATAAGAATAACAAGGAACAGGACAAGAAATATATAGAGATATACCACAAGGACAGATCAGCGAAGGGGAACAACTATGAACAAAAGCTGTTGCCGCTCTTCCGGCACTTGGGCACCCAGACCTGATGTCAGCATCGTATTGAATAACCCGGCTGGAGCTCCCTCCCCATTGCTGGAGAAACGTAACCCTATCCTAGCTGAACCAGGACAGGTAGATATATGTTCAATGTGATACAGAGGTTTTCAAATCATTGCTGACAAAATCAGTATGCCACATCATGCAGTGTAACATTAGGCAGGAATGAAATTTTGGATCTCAAAGGTACATTCTTTGTAGGCTTTTAGGCTTGTGTCCTGCACTATCATACTGCTTCCACATGTGGAACTGAAAGTCATTACTAATTTAAGGTTTTTCAGTATGATATTCTGTTGTTCTAATGTAGACTAATATACTTATGTCCAAGGATACTTTGCAACATTCCAAAACCCATCTTATTCTCTTACGTACTTTTACGTATATTTTAATTTGTTTGTTGGAGGTTCATGATGCCATCTTATGTAGCTGCATGGAAATCATAGTCTCTGTGTAGGAATAAATGAGCCAATCTGTAAGCAATTTTGCATTAATACCATTGGATGCTTTAATTGATGGTTAGGAGGCCATACATGTCATACCTGCAAGTGTATGACATGAGCTGCAATGTTCTTGAAACATGCAAGTGTCTATGATCATAATCTGTTTATTTTCTGACTTTTTCTTGCGCACAGCTGAGGAATAGCAAGCATAGGTGAGAACAGCAGTCAAAGTAGTTTTTTCTGAAACTCAAGAAATTTTCATACTCTATTATGAATCCTTTTAAGATGGGTAAAGTCTTGGATTATGTGGAGAATTAAATACTCTGGCATTTCTGTCATTTTAATGCTTCAGCAATTTTAGCACTTGTGGTTTTGTGTAAATCAGTGCTCAGCTACTGAGGTTTAAAATGGTTTACTGCTATAATCATGACTTTAAAAGTTCAGTAGATTCTGAGACTGAGGTTCCTGAAGAACTGCTAGTTCCATAGGTATCTCAGGATGTCTGATAGGTTCTCAAGTGGTTTGCACATTTCTGGGCCTTTTAAATTCTGGAGTGGTTCCTCCTAGAAGTTTCTATCTCATCATCTCATGGTGAACATTTTATCTGGCAACATAAAATGTCTTGCAGTCTAGTACCTATATCTCTGCTGGTAACAGTACTACCCTGAAAAAGGATTTCTGATACCTTTTGAGCCACAGTTTGTTTCCTCCAGTAATAGTTAATATCTGTACATCTAATGATATTTGCTTAAGGTGAATGAACAGAAATAGTGGTGGAGATTTAAAAAGAGGAAACAAGGAGGTATTGGTCATAGTCTTACCTTTATGACCTCACTTTACAATTGAGGTATTGTAAAATTGCTGTAAAGAGTTGAAATCCTCTGGAATAAATGATAAAATATACAGGGACTAGCAATCCATATGAGAAGCTCAGTATTTTAGAAGCTGTTCTCTGTCCTCAGGCCACTAGAAGGGAAGTTTTGAGAGGAAAAGTTTTAACAAAGGAATGCTTATGGAGAAACCACTGCACTTAAATTCCAATCTGAGACAGAGAAAACTTTTATAGCTCTGGCAACCAGCTCTCTCTGAAGAGGATTTAAACAGGGACCAAAAGGATCAATATACCTCATGATGGCTACTTATCTTGTAAAAATGTGCAAGTATTCTGCTGATATTTTTTTTTTTTAATTGTGATGATATCTTCTGCACTGCTTAGTTTCTGAAAGTCATGAAAGTAAGAATGACTTTTTTTTGTTTGTTTTTTGTAAAATGGTTTTAAAATCCCAGCTGCAATGTATGCTTATGCTTTCCAGCAGTTCTGAATATTTATTTTCCCTCTCTCTTTTTCCCATCAAGTTATTTTTTCTTTCAGTTTTAGAATATGATATTTCTGCAAGTATAAGCATAAGTAGGTTAGTGTTAGGTCTCAGCTGCTCAGCAGGTATAGGAATGAGTTCCTGGACCTAGCTGTTCCTGTTCAAAATGCTCTGTTGCTAAAAGTTAAAAGCATGCCTTGGAGAAACATACACTTCAGTCTGTAGGCTGGCATTTGTTTTTTGAAATGACAATAGATACCCATAATGCTAAAGGAAAGAATTCAAAGTAGGAGTTCTTTAAGGCAGAGTTGTTTCAGAACTTTGAAGGTAAATGTAGAGACCTTTAATTTGACTTCTAAGTGACTGAGAAGCCGATGGAGAGTAGAAGTACTTCTGTATTATGGACTTCCAGTTTTGACTCCATCAAAAGACACGACATGGAAGTGGGGTGTCTGTTTGTACTTTGTGTATAATGCAAAGAGAATGGAAGTCATACGGTCTATGAGAAATTTATTTAGTGGTGAGTGGAAGGACAGTGGGAAGAAATCCAGGAAGAAAATTTTGTTAAGCTTGTTCCTAACATGTGTTATAAATGCTTACAGAAAACTGTGTTCAAATAACATTTTTTGACCTATTGGAGTCCTTCACATTTCAGTTCTTGGCTTCTTACCTTTATCACTGTGTATTTATATTGATCTACTCTTCTGAAATGCAAAGTTTCATCTCTATGGGGGTGACACAACTATTTATAGGTCAAATAATTATTTACATGGCCTTTTGTATAACCTCCCATGTGATTTTGATAAATTAAAAGTTTGTGATAAAATGGCTAATATCATTTTAGATTCAAACATAGAAAGCTTGGGTGTTTGGTGTACACATAAGTCTGAAGTGTATTGATTCTGACTTGTTCCTATTTTTTGCTGGTGTTTTTTATTAAGCAAATAAAAGGAGAACATAGGCACAGCATGAGGAAATTATTGAAAGAAGAATGAAATTTACATGAAATAGTTCTAAAGCCCTATACAATTGATAACTATTTTTATCTTCAGCTATATTTTGCTTAAGACACACAAACCATCTCTAATTTGGAGTTCTGAAGTAGCCACAACCCTTCTTATTCATGTCAGGCAGAATCACTGGACGTCTGTAGAATCACTAGATGTCTGTTTTCCCACCTGACTTGATTGAGTCATTCTAACTTGTCTTGAATGTGGAAACAGCTGTTGCTCTTGACATCAGTAATATCATGGTCTTCAAATAAGTTGTAATAATTACATGCAGAACCACAGGGCATGAACAAATATGAACTTTAAAAAAAATATTCTTGAAGATTTTATCAGTCAGCGATGCAACTAGACTAGTGAGCAAATTATTGTACTCTTATTAACATAGCAAAACCTATATTTTAAGGTCTCACATAACTATTATACTATATGTTTAGGCCAGTATGTTTGTGAGAGATGACTTGTGAAAACAGGTCCTAAAAGAAACAGGCCTATGAGAAACAAAGATGGAGAAAAACAGCCTGAGATAAAGAATAGAGGGGGAGTGAAGGCCCTATGATCTAAGGAATGTCTCAAACACTCACAAGTAATGAAACTATAGTCACAGAATCGATGGTGTGGAGGTCAAAGCTGATAAGACTGTCCGAATAACAAAGGATGCAGCTGGAGGGGGGAGCTCTGTGGAGACAGGACAGCTCTGCTCTGGTGCACGTGGACAAATTTCAAGGGCCATCTGTCCGGTGAATGATCTTTGCCTCATTATCCATGAAATGCATATTAAAGTTAACACCCCTGAATATGCTAATGACGGTTAACAAAATAATGATAATTATATCATCCCATGAAACACCTTACCCTTTCCCATACATGGGATACATAGGTATGTAGGTCAACCTAGGGGACAAGTGGAAGGAAAGTGTGTATAAATTGAGGAGGAGTGGGTCTGGAGAGTGAAGACCCTCACTGGCAGGATCTATGCAGGAACCCAGACTAGTGATCTCTATTTCTCTATTCTCTCCTTCTCCTTTCTTTTTTCCCCTTTTCCTTCACTACCATTAAGTAATGCAAAGCATGCTTTATTGCTTGCCACAACTCGTTATAAACTTAGCCAATTATCATGTATCCGATTCATACACTGTGGGAAGTTAATTAATGTCTGAATTTTGAGACTTGTCTCACCATTATCCACTCCATTGGGGATTTATGAATCTAAGTCACTTGTCTTCCTTGTCTGAGCGGGATGTGAAATAACATCAGCCAAATTAGGCATAAATTAAAGTGCCAAAGTGTAGAATTTTCAGTAACTTGGTTAACATTAACCAGGATTTATAGCAAACTAATTGTTCTAAAACTCTAGGCTAGAATAGTCTGTTTATAGTAAATCCAGTGTTCCAATATAAAGCAATGTTGCTTTCCCTTATATGACTCTGCACTTCTTTCCAAAGTAGCAGATCATGAAAATTAGTTCAGTACCAGTGATGTGTGCTACTCCAACACCTGTCTGAAAAAACAGCTGCTTAAACTTTCCTTTTCCCATATTCCCGCTTTCCATTTTTATTTTTAAAGTTATATCACTGACACATGGGCTTTATTTTTTTTTCCTTTACTTCAGCCACCATCATGACATGACACATGATTCAGACCAAAGGGATACCAACCATAGTAGAATGATATGTAATTAATTTGAATCATGCAATGTAGTCCTTCAAATGCTAAGTCTTGGACAACTGACCCAAAGCTAGAGTTGACGTATAGATGAATCAATGAAGTTATAACAACCCACTTATACTGATGTAAAAAGTGCTATAAAAAAGTATGTAAGCTCGCTAGTGAAAGATGCATCTTAGACAAAATATAATCAGGAGTGAGGAGAGAATGAATCCACTTTCCCTTGTTTAGCCTTGTTCAAGGCTGAGAACCCAAGTACCTGGCCTTGTTAGAAACTCCCTTGGTTTCCCCCCTGAGCCCTGGCCAGGCTTTGAAACCAGAAATTTTCCACGCAAGACAAAGGTGCTAGCTATTCTGGCTTGTCGATCTCTGGTATATAAGGCTGAACCTGCTCACAGCAACTTTGGAAGCCTCACCTATGGGTGGACACACCGCATGGGATTTCCCACTTGCTGGGACAGGCTTTGCAAATCCTCGCTGTAACCAGAGCTGCCCAGTGACCGCGGATCTGGGTGATGGTAACGTGTGCAAGTGGTGATGGATCTTTCTTAATCACTATTCGCTCTCTTCTGTAGTAATGATTTGATGCATTACCCTGTATTTTCCTGTTTGTTGCTTTAGGTGCACTATTCTGTCTTTTCTTACTGCATGTCTTCCGTATTACACTCTTATATTATTTGGTTATCATCGTAAAATACACCTACTCTTTTCACTCTGGTGTCCAAGTTTTATTGGTATCCTTAATCAGCAGAACATAAATTGGTGTCAGAAGTGGGATCTGACAAAAAATGCCATTAAGTTCAAAGGTAATTTTTCAAGTCCACCAGATACTCCGTTGGAAAAATCCTCCCTGTAGTTTGCAGGCCAGGAGTGGGCTCATGTCAGAGGACCATGCAAACAACGGGAGAACTGGCTGAAAGAACCTGAACCATTAGATGTTCCAAATTATATGAAAAGGATACCTATTGGAAAAGGAAAAGAGACTATAAATTCAAGTAAATGACGATGGATTTTGTTAACTGCATATAGAAAACAACACCAGAGGAAAGAGGCTGTTGTTAGAACACTCCCAGATGGAGCAACAGATGAGTGATTTACAGAGTCAAATAGTGATGTTGTAATGATGGAATAAGTTGCTTGCTGATAAGATGGATACTTGTCAGGGTGGCAGAGAAAGCCACAGTGTGAGCAGCACAATATAAGTATAGGAAAAAGAGAGGGCTGGATTTGTTGTGTACTTTAACCATTGGCACCAATATTGACTCTGAGACTTGGAACATGTATATGGTACGTTTGGCGTTAAATTTGGATTTGTCATTTCTCATAATTGTCCTAGTGGTACTTGTGATTATAAGTGTAATTCTGGGTTGTTTGTGTAAATGGTGTAAGGGAACTCCTTGGGTAGTAATATAAGATTGATTTGTTTAATCTAAGAGTGTGAGATGTGGTACTACTGTAAAAATATTATCATGACTCTTTTGGTTACTGAGATAGGAAATGCCCTTTGTGACGAGACAGAAAAATAAAGTAGCTGGGTGACCTCGAGGAGTGGGACCCCCAAAGGAGTGCAGAGAATCAAGATACTTGAAACAGCCTTAAAGACAATGAAAATAGGATTTCTTGTAAGGAAAGTTTTATGGCTTTGCTAAAAGACAGCACGCCTCATGAAAAAAATTGACAGTGTTCCAATTAAGTAGCTGTGGTGAATATATACACAGAGAGGGCTGAATAAACTTAGCAAGAGAGTGCAGAGTTGTAAAACTAGGAATCCAGGGACAATTCAGCCTACTGCACCCCTTCTTGAACCTCGGTGGGACCTGCCCCCTGATAAGTGGATCACCACTTCTGGGGTTGAAAGACGATCAGGCACCATTTTCTGAGTTGTACCCTTTGCATGAGGCAAGGGAAGTGAATCAATATTATGATCAGTAGAAACGAATTAATAGCCAAGCTCCACGGCAGTGAGTGCAGAAGGACCAATGACCCCATGTGGAGCTTAAAATTTTATTTATTTATTTTTTAGAACAAGCGGTCCCCGCAAACTCTAAATGCCCTGATTGACACTGGAGTAGAGGCCTCCGTAATATATTGGAATTTCAAGAAATTGAAAGAATAACTTGTAATAATTACAGGTTAAGGATGAAAATAAATTAAAGATGTATAAAACCAAACAGAAATGAAAATAAACTGTCCTGTTCCACAACAGAGAGGGGGAAGGGATCTCCAGCTGCGTTATTCATACCATGCTGATGTCAGGTTCCAGGTCCAGGCACGGGTGCACAGAACTTTTTCCTTTGCGGCTTTGGTGAAAGGAAGCACGCAAGTGAGCTGTCTGTAACCACTGCGGTATTTCTCTGTATTTCTTTAGTCTTGTTTAATGTTATTACTGTTTATTGTTGTTATTATTGCTACTGTTGTTGTTCAGATTCTTTATCACACTGATGTATTAAATTTCTTCTTATTTTAGCCCAGGGTGTGTGCCTCACTTCCAGCCTGACCAGCTGAGGGTGGCAGAGGGGCAACGGCAATATGGTCTCTGGTCCCAGCAGGGCCTAAAACCACCACAGTACATTTTGCTGGGGCTTTACCCGCTTGGCATGTTTGATTGCAGAACACGTCTCACATCCGTGGATGATCTCTGCAATGATGTCAATGGTGAGGTCAACCCCTCGATCTCGAGCTCACCTCTATGTTGCATCTCTACCTTGGTGGCCCAAGGTCTCATGGTCCCACCAAGCTATGAACAGTTCACCTTTGAGCTTCCAGTCTAAGTCCACCTGAGCCACTCTAATCTTAGCAGCTTGGTCACCTGCTGGCTGTGTCAATGTTCATCAGTGACCTGATTCTTGGGTACATGGGCACCCACATGGCACACCTTCACAACAAGGTTTTCCACACGGACTGCAATATCCTGCCACACTTCAGCAGCCCAGACGGTTTTATCCTTATGTTGCCAGTTGTTCTACTTCTATTGCTGCAAATATTTCCACAGGGTATTCGCCACTGCCCATGAGTAGTGTAGAGGTAGAGCCTCAGCTACTTTTCCCGCTCAGCAATATCCAAGGCAAGCTGGACAGCTTTCACCTCTGCCAACTGGCTCGATTCACCCTTTCCCTCAGCAGCTTCAGTGACCTGTCGTGTGGGACTCCATACAGCAGCCTTCCATGATCGATGTTTTCCCACAATGCAACAAGACCCATCAGTGAAAAGGGCATAGCGCTTCTCCTCATCCGGCAGCTCATTATATGGTGTGGCATCCTTAGCACGTGTCACCTCCTGCTCTGGTGACGTCCCGGAATCTTTGCTCTTTGGCCAGTTCGTAATCACCTCTAGTATCCCTGAGCAGCTGGGGTTCCGTATTTGAGCCCGTTGTGTTATCAATGTAACCCATTTACTCCACATGGCATCTGTTGCATGATGTGTAGAGGAAGCCTTTCCTTTGAACATCCACCTCAGCACCGGCAGTCAGGGTGACAGGAGGAGCTGTGTTTCAGTGCCAACCTCTTCTGAGGCAGCCCAAACTCCTTCGTACGCTGCCAGTATCTCCTTCTTAGTTGGTGTATATACAAAAGCTTCAGAGCCTTTGTATCCCTGGCTCCAAAAGCCTAGAGGTTGGCCTTGGGTTTCCCCAGGTGCTCTCTGCCAGAGGCTCCAGGTAGGGCCATTCTCCCCGGCTGTGGTGTCCTTAACCGCCTGCCCTTCCCAGACTAGCCCGAGGGCTACTGCTTGGGCAATCTCCCGTTTAATTTATTCAAATGATTTTTGTTGCTCAGGGCCCCATTCAGAATAAGTAAAATATGCCATCTTTTATTAGGTTCTAATTTAAACAAACAAAAATGCCCAGGTCATGATGTTGGAAGTCATAGTATATATATTTCCCATATGTATACATATATACACACAGGATCTTGACATGCTGTCACGGTTGGATGAGTACTATTCTGGAGCATTTCATCATCTTCTGATAGGCTACATGGTATCTCTGTTTGACAATTTTACAGCATTGGACACAAACAGCCCTCATAGATGTCTAAATTTTCCACCTTTGTCTTTTGGGGATTATTACCTTCCATCCCCTAATCCCCTGAGAACCATTTATCTACCTCTACTGCATTTATTTTTCTGTTTCTCAGATGTTTGAATTTTTCTGGGATTTCTTACTGCTATATGGCTCATCCTTGTTTGAATGTCTTGCTGATTTGTCAAGTCATCATCTTCTGGTAATTACTCTAATTTTCATTAGTTGCTAACAGCCATCCACAGATACCTAAATACTACCTGCCTCAGCTTATGTGGTAGTGTGGCAGATGCATCCACCCAATGAAAATAGGGCTTCTTGGCTGCTGAAGTGTAGCAGCTATTGTCTTTTTTTCTCAGGGCTTCACGGTAGTTGGTACCTTCAGCCAATAGGAGCCACTATTGACCACACGTCAGATTCGGTCTGGGTGTAAATGGAGTCCTCTGAGGGAGCCATTTTGAGCTAGTTCCTCTGAAGTACCATGCAGTGGTTGAGGAATCTCTCCTTGGGTCAGGATGCCATCAAATGAAACCCCTTGAGATTACTTGGGTCTGGATGCTGCTCTGAGAAGTTCCTTGAAGTTGAAAGCCCTCACTTATTAGGTGAGTGATAGGGCATTTTGGATTGTTGTTAAACCACAGATAGTGTTTTGGGTTGTCCTTAAAACCTAGAAAGTGGTGCTTTGTTCTGTGTTTTGGGTTGTTGTTAAATCCTAGGAAGTTGTTTTGTTGTCCTCCCATGGACATTCAAACCTGTAATTCAGTAGTTGTGGAGGGCTTGTTAATTGTGTTGATAATGAGTTTTTAATTTTTGATGGTTGTTTGTTTCATTGAGAGCCTCTATGACATTTAGTGCCCATTCGGTGATCTATGTATGTGTAACTGGTTATGAGTCCATATCAAGCCTGTGCACTGTTTCTCAGGAAAGTTTTACAATTATGGCAAACATACCAAATCTCATCAGCAAGACAGTTTCAGGCAATGGGCAACTACTCATAACTGCATGAAATTCTATATTCAGGAACACATGGTAAGTATTCCAGCAAGAACCAAGTGAACAAAAATATTTCACTTCCCCACAGACTTTACAATTTCAAAATTCCACTAAGAAATGTTTCTGAATACCAGCATTCCCACATTCAGTAGAAACCCTTAAAATTTTGTGGTGTTTCTGAACACATTTTACAAACTTTAGATGACCAAGCACATGCAAAGAAATTGAGTAAAATGTCACTAATGTGACTAAATATCAAATTTTCATCTGAAATTAATGAGATCTTACTGAATTGTAAACATACAAGAACTGATCTTACCTATTTTATTTAGAAAATATTAAATACTGACAAATTGCATTTAATCACACAGAAATGAAAATTGACATAATTAAGATGTCTTTATTTTTCTTTCTAATACCACAATTTATTACTTATTAAGCAACTAAGTCAGTACAAACATGGAGAAACTATCTCTCTTTGGCATATTGTGAACCACAGTATTTGCATCTTAATGTATAATTTGCAGCCCTTCTCCTTATATCCTCTTTTTGACTCTAGAAAAAAAAAATTCTAATTTTATTTTACAGTCAGACAGCTTCTGCAATCTGATTTCCAGGCATGCTGTTATTTTCAGTAGTTGATAAAGTCTTGGGACCCAATTAGCAACAGTGTAAAATTCTAAAGGTGGTGGCAACACAAGGAATGAGTGGGCTGGAAGATTCAGAAGTACTTGTGTGTATGTGCATTTGTATTTTAGAGAAGACAGAGAGAAAAAAGAGAAAGACAAAGCAACTGAGCAAGAAATAAATTGGGGAAAAGGAAAGTAAAATGGCATGAGTGTGAAAATAGAGTCAGAGTGACAGCATGTAAGAGCAAGAGCAAAAGGGAACAATAGAATGAAAGAATGAAAAAAAAAAAAACCCAAAACAAAACAAAACCACAAAACATATTTGAGGTCTGCAGTTTTGCTTGGAGGCATCAAAAAAGTAGGGACTGTGTTGGTTTAGAAGCTGCCGGGACTGGAGACAACGTTGCTGTTGCCCTTCCCCCAACCGCAGCCGGTCGGGCTGGAAGTAGGCACAAACCCCGGGATAAAATAAGGAGAAATTTAATACAACAGTGTGATAAAACAGTCTGAACAACAACAGTAGCAATGATAACAACAATAAACAGTAATAACAGTGAACAAGACAATGATATACAGAGAAATACAGATAAACAGTCATGGAACAAAGCCGACACGTGGGTACCGCCACCAAAAAGGCAAAGAGAAAGTAAAAAAGGTTCCGACCCTGGACCTGACATCAGCATGGTATGAATAATCCGGCTGGAGATCCCTTCCCCCTCTTTCTCTGCTGGAGAAACCTAACCCTATCCTAGCTGAAACAGGACATAATCCACCCCTTTATATCATCTGAGTCATGTCCAGCTGACATTTAACAGTTAACAATAACAAAACAATAATTTACAAAGGCACAGCATAATTCACGGCATGTTCTCACCCAGAAGTAAGTCCCCCCTGTGGTGCACATCGGACCTCTCCATTGTCCTGCATCATCCACCAGGTACACCCAGGTCCTTGGGCAAAAGCAATCCTGTGGATGGGTTTGCCTTTACCTTTGCCTGGCGCAGGACTAAACCAGACCATTTTCCCCAAGATATTCCTCATGTGCACTACAGGGACTTTATCCCCATCTACAGCACATGGAGGTTTTGACTGAGCCGGGCCAGCTCAAATGCAGATCCTCTTGTGTTGACTAACCAGGTGGCCTTTGCTAGATGCATGTCCCAGTCTTTGAAGGTCCCACCTCCCAGTGCTTTCAATGTGGTTTTTAACAGTCCATTGTAGTGCCGGATCTTCCCAGAGGCTGGTGCGTGGCAGGGTATATGGTAGACCCACTCGATGCCATGTTCTTCTGCCCAGGCATTTATGAGGTTGTTGCAGAAATGGGTCCCATGGTCTGACTCAATTCTCTCTGGGGTGCTGTGTTGCTATAGGACTTGGGTGTCAAGGCCCAGGATGGTGTTCCGGGTGGTGGCGTGGGCGCTGGGTAAGCTTCCAGCCATCCAGTGCTTACTTCCACCATTGTGAGCACGTTTTGCTTGCCGTGGCGGGTCTGTGGCAGTGTGATGTAGTCGATCTGCTAGGCCTCTCCATATCTATATTTCAGCCATCGCTCTCCATTTTGCTGGGCCTTCACCCACTTGGTTTGTTAGATTGCAGCACACATGTCACATCTGTGGATGATCTCTGCAATGGTGTCAATAGTGAGGTCCACCCCTCGATCTCGAGCTCACCTCTATGTTGCATCTATACCCTGGTGGCCCGAGGTCTCATGGGCCCACCGAGCTATGAACATTTCACCTTTGTGCTGCCAGTCCAAGTCCACCTGAGCTACTCTGATCTTAGCAGCTTGGTCTGCCTGCTGGTTGTGTCGATGTTCATCAGTGACCCGACTGCTGGGTACATGGGCATCCACATGGCGCACCTTCAGAATGAGGTTTTCCACACGGGCTGCAATGTCCTGCCACACTTCAGCAGCCCGGACGGTTTTACCCGTATGTTGCCAGTTGTTCTGCTTCCATTGCTGCATCCATTTCCATAGGGTATTTGCCACTGCCCACGAGTCGGCGTAGAGGTAGAGCCTTGGCCACTTTTCCTGCTCAGCAATATCCAAAGCAACCTGGATGGCTTTCACCTCTGCGAACTGGCTCGATTCACCCTTTCCCTCAGCAGCTTCAGTGACCCGTCGTGTGGGACTCCATACAGCAGCCTTCCATCATCGATGTTTTCCCACAATGCAACAAGACCCATCAGTGAACAGGGCATAGCGCTTCTCCTCATCCGGCAGCTCGTTATATGGTGGGGCCTCCTTAGCATGTGTCACCACCTTTTATGATGACATCCCAGAATCTTTGTTCTCTGGCCAGTTTGTAATCACCTCTAGTATCACTGGGCAGCTGGCGTTCCATATTTGAGCCTGTTGTGTTATCAACTCAACCCATTTACTCCACTTGGCATCTGTTCCATGATGTGTGGAGGAAGCCTTTCCTTTGGATATCCACCCCAGCACCATCAGTCGGTGTGCCAGGAGGAGCTGTGTTTCAGTGCCAACCAATTCTGAGGCAGCCCGAACTCCTTCGTACACTGCCAGGATCTCCTTCTCAGTAGGTGTAAAATTAGCTTCAGAACCTTTGAATCCCCGGCTCCAAAGCCTAGAGGTCGGTCTTTCCCAGGAGCTCTCTGCCAGAGGCTTCAGGTAGGGTCATTCACCCCGGCTGCGGTATAGAGCACGTACTTAAGCTCCTGCTCTTCCCGGACTGGCCCGAGGGCTACTGCCTCCATTTACATTTAGGCTTTCTCACTGGCCATATAGGACTGTTGAAGGGTGAGTGAGTTTGCTGATAATCTTCTGCCTTTCTAGTTGACAGATCAGCTGATGGATGGGGACCAGAGAATCTCGGTTTGTGTGGTAGTGCCGCCGCTGCACCGTCCTGGTAGCAATCGGTACCCGCTGCTCCTCAACCTTAAGCTGCCCCACCACTGAGGGATCCTCTGAGGCCGGGTAAGGTGGACAACTCTTCAACCTCCTCCCGGGCAGCTACACCAAAAGCCCACTGGTACCCTTTTGGGTCTTTGAAGTACCCTCTCCTGAGATAGTCTATGCCAAGGATGCACGGGGCATCTGGGCCAGTCACAATGCAGTGCTTCTGCCAGTCCTTCCCAGTTAGGCTCACTTCAGCTTCCAATAGGGTCAGCTGTTGGGATCCCCATGTCACTCCGGAGATGCAAATGGATTCAACCCCACTGTAGCTCAATGGTATCAGGGTGCACTGTGCACCAGTGTCCACCAAAGCCTTATTTTCTTGTGGGTCTGATATTCCAGGCCATCGGATCCACACTGTCCATTAAATCCGATTATCCCTTTCCTCCACCTGGCTGGAGGCAGGGCCTCTCTAATCCTGCTCAGCATCACTCACTTCTTGCAAGAATGATTCACTGGTCTCCTCAAGAGGGTCAGATATAGCTTTGGCCATTCTATTCTGTCTGGGGGATTTCTGACTGGACACTGGATCTGCGCTCTTCTTGGAGGACTCCCCTTTTGTGATGGTCTTCCCTTTCTGCTGCTCTACTTGAGCAGCTAGGGTGGCAGTTGTCTATCCATTCCACCTCCTCATGTATTCTGCATGGTCATGGAGGAAAAACCACAGGGTGCCTCGTGGTGTGTGCCTTCTGCTGCCTTTCTCTTCGGTGGGGAAACGTTTACTTCTAATGGTTGAGACATCCGCCCGTGGTGTGTAGGACATGTCCTCTTCCAGTTTTTGGATCCTCTGAGTCAGTTCCTCCACAGCTGAGACCCAGGAATGTTGAGATGAAGGGAGATTTCCCTCTTATTGCCAGAGCTTGCCAACCACTCCATCCACTGTTAGAGTCTGGGTGTCTGTCCACCAGATCACTAGTGCCAATGCTTTCGAATGTGCTTCTGGTGCACTCTTCAGGAACTTTCGCCACATCAGGTGTGTGTAAGAGGCCTGATCTGGGTCCATGGGTGACTGCTCAGCATTCAGATCACCATAGATCATCTCAAACACAGCCAGTTCCCTGAGGTTCTGGATGCCTTTGTCAATGCTGGTCATTTGCCTACCTGACATAGGATATCATCCTTGTAGGGGTGCCTCTCCCTTAGACTGAGCAGGAGTCGCTTTCAAAGGCTGAGGGTTTGAGTCTGTTTCCCGATTGCCCTATCAATTCCAGCTTCTTTGTCCAAAGATCCGAGCTGCTTGGCCTCTCCCCTTCATCTCAAAGCACTGGCTCTATTGTCCCAGCATTGGAGCAGCCAGGTGCAAATCTGCTCGCCTCCCAGGCGGCTGAAATCTCTCTGCATATCTCGCAGCTCAGTTGGGGATAGAGATCGGGAGATCACCTCTGGCCCTTCCTCCTGTTCCCCTGATGGGCCTGGCTCATCCTCATCCCTCACTCTGCGAACTGACTTTCTGGTATATTTTGTTTTCTGTATCGGGGCAACTGATACCAGCACTGCTGGCTCTCTGGCTCAGTCGCTGTGCTGGTGGAGGTGACTGAGACTGGATCTGCCTGTCCCACCAGTTCAGATATTGTTTCAGCTTCTGTGGCCTTTTCTTCCCCTTGAGGGCAGCGGGTGATATTAAAGAGGACACGGTAGGCATGTGCAAGACCCCAACACATCGCAGCGATTTGTGTCTCCTGGTTTTTGCCAGCTTGGTAACTCACCCTTTCTAAGCTCCCTATCAGCTTATCAGGGCTCTGCATTTGTTTGGGAGTGAAATTCTAAAGCATTGGATGTGCCCACCGACTCAGGCCTTTGCCCATCTTTTCCCACACCCCTTGCCACTCACTATTATCTGACCTCGGGGCAGGTTTCCGGGCACTGCTATTGTTAGAGAAATGCTGCATGGCCAAATTGAAATCAGGCAGACATTCAGAAGGCATTGTGCCACAATCACACTGACCTGCAGCTTCCAAGAATAACTGAAGCTCCCCAAATCAAGAGGATCTCTTCCCCTGGCTCACCCATAGAGGGGGTGAGACCCCTAACAAATGCCCAAACGGCAAACAGGTACTGACTCACCCCCACACACAGCAATACAACGACAGCATAAGCATTCAATAGCCCGTATAACAACATAAGATCCTTTATATATTTTTTCACCGATAACAAACTTCACCAGTGGGATCATACACTGGATATAAGGATTAATCCAGCCCCACCACGCAAACAAGTGGGCCAGCATTGCAAACATTTTCTTATCAAACAAATACAAACTGAAAAATTACACTGAACAGATTGCTCTATCATACTCTGGTCAGGTTCTGTCCCTTTTTATTCTTATTTCGAGCCCCACGTTGGTGTGCCAGTTAAGGGCACGTTGCTGTTGCCCCTCCCCCACCCGCAGCTTGTCGGGCTGTGAGGCACAAAACCTTGCTAAAATAAGAAGACATTTAATACAGCAGTGTGATAAACAATCGAAACAACAACAGTAGCAATGATAATGACAATAAACATCAATAATAATGAACAGGAGAAACGATATACAGAGAATTACCGCAAAATGGTCACAGAAACATGTTCCCGCCACCAAGCCCACCAAAGAGCAAGTAAAAAAGGCTCCGCCTCTGGACCTGATGCTAGCATGGCATGAATAACCCGGCTGGAGATCCCTTCCACCTCTCTCTCTGCTGGGGAAACCTAACCCTATCCTAGTTGAACCAGGACAGCAAATTAGTTACTATAGCTTATTACAACTGTGTTCTTTCCCACACTTCCTGTTGGAAGAGTGGGAAAAGCAAAACAATAGAAAAACTCTAAAACATACATTTCCTTAACACACGGTGCCCAGAACAAACAAAGTATTGGGTGAAGATCAGGTGATTTGTGTTGCCATGGCAACAATGAGTCATGTGAAGCGGGGTGGAGGCTGCCCAGTTCCATTCTTCCACTTTTCTCAAGGACTATTTGACATGACTATGTGGATTCATCTCCTGCCCTTCTCTCAAGTACTGTTTTGCACAACTTTGTGGACCTTATCTCTCATTCCTCCTCTTTTCCACAAAACCAACATACATCTTGCACCAAGGCATGTGCTTGACCACGGTCCCACCCACCCACATATACATACTTAGATAAATACTGCCCCGAGTTTTCATCTAATTTATTGGAACGATAATCCGATACCAAATTGAAGGGACATATTGATGGGTTTCTGCTCCTAGCGCCACCC
>NW_020799142.1:20183-56522 GCF_003259725.1 Athene cunicularia | reverse complement strand
CCAAGAAATGCTTTTTTGTAAATTTGGGCCCTCGACTATGCAGGGTGATTACCAAGAAATTAAGTTTGTGTGATTGCAATTGGGTTTTTGTCTGTAGTGCTATATATCCAACCTGCAGTTTGTGCATTTATCATAGGCAATCTCAATGAATCTGTAGATGTTGCATAAGAATAAACCATACTATTCATGAACCTGACTGCTTCTCTTGAATGCAACCAGACCTACAGCATATGGGCTGTTTGTGCATCTGGAGTCAGGCCTATAGTTACATTCCCCAAATGGCATACCTATTAAGAGATAAATCTAGCCGTCTCTAGCCCCTATAATCTCTGAAGACTGTCTAAAACACAAGGGGATTAACCTCTTAGCAAATTGATTCAACACCTTAAATGCAACAGATTGTGTCACTAATAATGTAGATTGCTGTTTTCTGTAAATGTCTTAACACAAAAGAGATGTTATTACATTGCTGCTTACTAAGCTTTTTTTTTTTTTTTTTTTTTCACTGTTACAGAGGGATGAAAGTATCTACAGGGATTTTCTGTATGGCCAAATCTATAGGAAAATATAGGCTTATTTTTTTTTAAGGATCCGAGTAAATCTATTTAGTGTGTTATTCAAGTAATTATTTCATTATTGCTTTATTGGGTTGTCCCGATCAGATATCATGGAGGGTTCTTAAATGATCCCAAGAGCGAGATTAAGACACAAATGAGGTCAGATGCTGTACAACCTTGTGAACTTTATTTTCTATAACAACTGATCGGAGTGATAGGACAGAGAGGAAAGAAAGAACAGAGTCAGAATCCCTAAGCAAGAAAGCAATAGAGACACAACTAACTACCACCACCAGGGATCCAACGATATTCCATTGGCTTGGTCTTGGTGCAGATGATGATGTTCCATGTTCCAAGCTTCGACAAAGTGTCAGGCATTCATTAACAAGTAACAAGCATCCTGAGAGAGCAGTACACAGTCCTTTTATAGTCCCCATCCCCACGATTTCTCAAAAATTTCCTCCTATTTCCACGGGGCTCGTTGTAATATGTGCCACCCCCTGGTCCTCCATGCGTGCATGCCCAGGTGTTCACGGTGGTCGTGTTGGTGAGGGGTCGACCTGCTATGCTTTCAGCCTCTACACATCTTCCTCGCCATGGTTTCCTCTCCACCCGGCTCGCAAGCAGGTGCAGTTTGATGGGCGCTGCCAAGGCTGCTGTTCCAGCTTCAGGCAAATGTCGTGGTTTAGTTGGGGACTATTCATCTCCTTCAAAGCATACTCCTTCACAGTAACAGAATGCTGAGGCCAGGAAGTGGTAGTCACGAAGCAGCAATGTTGAGACAAACAAGAGTCAAACAGTCCCTTACATGGGACCACCTAGTGTGTTTGGCTTCCCTGCATAGTAGTCAACAATGCTTGTTTTCAAACAAACAAAGTAATGATGATGGTCATGGTGATAACATCAGTAATACTTGGATTGCAATAGAAAGCTTCTTCTGGCAATTTTTCAGGAATCTGCATAAAGAAAGTCAACAACAATGTACTTACCATGGTATCTGGAAGAGTGGAACAATGTAAATAAAAAACCCCAGTAATTTCAGCAGACTTTTATGAAATCACAGGACACAGAACTATTTCCCTCTCAATATTACTCACATACATACACGTCTACTGGATCAGAAATATGTGTATCTCAGATGTAATACAGGGGTGTTGGTATGGAGTATTCAAGACTGTGTAGCACAATTCCCACTTAGTAGATTATCAATGAAATTGTGCTTGTACACACTAGAAATGCCTTCTTTCACTAAAAATGGTCTTTTGTTTACCTTGCCCCATATCCAAAGAAGGCTGTGGAAGATGAAGAGAATACATATATATTGGTGTTGTTCTTCTTGGCAAAAAAATGTAGATTGTTATGCTGGGTTGGCAGTAGCCCCCTGCGAGAAGCTTCTTGACAATCCCTTAGCTCCAAGTTGGACACTCCTCTATGCCAAGGCCGAGCCAATTAATGATGATGACTGTGCCTCTGTGATAACATCTTTAAGGAGGGGAATCTGGGAGGAGGAGTGGGAATTGTGAAGAGGAGTTGCGAGGAGGACATCTGTGTGAACACCAGGTCAGTGGAAGACAGGAGGAGGAAGGACTGGTGCACCCTCCACTGCAGTCCATGGTGAGACAGCAGGGCTGCCCCCTCCACCACTGATAGAGATCCACGGTGGAGCAGATGCCTACTGCAGCCCTTATAAGACCCCACACCAGGGCACATGACTTCGCATGAAGAAGGACTCTGTGGGAAGAAGCAGTCCCAATTGTTGTAGCTGGGTGCTGGGAGAATTGAGTTATGTGGGAGTGATGCATGCCAGAGCAGCTTGGGGATTGATGCAGCCTGTGGGAAGGACCCAGAGGGTCCTGCGAGAGGGGAGTGACAGTGGAGCAGGGGAAAAATGTAATGCGTTCCCACCCACCCTGCAGCTGAGGAGAAGTAAATGGCAGGACTGACAGCACTCTGCCATTCCCTGCCTCTCTGCTGATGAACAGAACTAAATCCAGGACGAAGGCAGGAGGGGGGAAGGTGTTTTTAAGATGCTGTAATGCTTCTCACTGTCCTACTCTGTCTGTTAAGTGTTGTTGCTGTTAGCATCTGAATTAAATTTATATTCTTTTTTACTTCTCCTAACAAGACTGTCTTTGCCTGTGACCATGAGAGAGTCATCGCTCCCTATCCTTATCTTGACTCCTGAGCCTTTTCTTTATTTTTCCCTTCCCAGCGCTGAGGGGAAAGGGGGAAGTGAGAGTTTACATGGTTCTCAGTTTCCCTCTGATCTGAAACCATGATAATTGTCATGTTTTAAGTTTAAGGTCCTTTGTTAGTTCTAGGCCACACATGGAAGATGGTAGGAAGACCCCTATGACCATCTGTAAGTTTTAGATTTGCTGACAATATGCTGCTCTTGTCATAATAGAAGTTATTTATCCTTTATTTATACTTCTTGTGATATAAATGTTATTTATAAAGTAACAAGTATTATTATGGAAAATCATATTTCTTATTAATTCAGTTAATAAAGTATGTTGTTATGAACACAACTTTTGTGTTTGGGTGCAGAGCCCCCATGAACATGCAGTCATAAGTCAAAGCTAAAGGTGTTGAGGTAAAGGTTTGATAACAACCTGGTTTAGATGAGAACAGACTTGACAGACTCTGAGCATGTGGCAGGATCAGGAAGCGTATAGCTTCAATAATGTATGCATCACAAGTTCACAAATTTTAAAGTACACTAATTTCTGTGTCAATTAGACACTAAAATTTTAATCTGTGAATGATGAAATTTCTATATTTGGGAAGAACAGCACTGTCTCCAATTTTGCTGTGGCTGTATCTATGAGCTAGGTAATCCTTGTAATTTCTTAAGTTGATAACATGGCAATATTATACATTTCCTCTTTGTTTGCAAACACTGTACTTGTGATGTGATGTTCCATATGCATCTTAGTACAACATAACAGCTGAGTTAGCACATGTTAGCACAAATGTTTTTTAAACCTAGAAATCCAAATTTCTGTAAATAGTGCTTTCAGTACTTTCTCATGTCTAGTCATGTAGCATATGTAGTCAGCCATTTTCTATTCCCTGTTCTATTTAGAACCTCTCCCCCTGATGCCCAAGGGTCAAATGTTCCGCTTAGTTCCATGGTTGGTTCAAGAGAACCATGTTTCTACAGGTTTCAACTATGTTTCTAAGAAAAGGAAATAAGCAGAGAGCTGTGCATAAACATACATTCTTTACAAAAGTAATTTAGGAGGAGTTAGCGGAAGAAACATTTCCACAGCTTCAAAGGCATATTTCTGAGGTGAAACCCTCCACTGAATTTAAAAGGAGAAAAGAAAACAGTTGCAAGAGACTGGCTAGACTCTGAAATGTTGTTTAATCATTGAAAAGTTCACCCATTTCTCTGGACCAAGAATGCTGTAAAAAGCACCATTATATTAGGTTGACTTTAAGTAGAACAATGTTAGCTTGGAAAACCACCTGGGTCAATACTGATGCCTACATCTCAAATTCAGACTTCTCATCTCTCATTATCTATACATTAACACCTGCATTTGAAAACATTTCCTTCAAATTGCGTAATTATTTTTGTCTCTATTACCTCAGAAACAGTGTGTAGATCATACCAAGAAAACATATCTATACTTCCACAGTGTGATTTTTCTATTTCTTTCCAGAAGTAGCATGAAGTTCTCAAGACAACAATTTCCAACAATATTCTTACAATAAGGAAAAAAGGCAGTTTTAACTTAGGTGTTACTTATTTGTAGAGATGCTGTGCTGGTTACTAGGAAGGAAAAAAAAATATATGAATGATGTAGCCATTGATAGTAAGCATTTTTATGAGGAGGGAATGCATTAGCTATTTATCTGGGTCTGCATTAAGACGGCAGATAATTATCACTGTCATATTGTTAGGTAGCCTAAAACCATTTTGTTATCTTATAAGCTTAATGAGTTTTTTGTTTGTTTGTTTGTTTGTTTGGGTTTTGTTGTTGGGTTTTTTGTTTGTTTTTGTTTGTTTGTTTGTTTGTTTGTTTCAGGGATGTACCTTCTTTATTTTGAATACAGGCAGCTCATAACTGAAAAGAGCATCAATATGTAATGTTTCTTCCAGATGAAGATGTAACTTTACTATTTAATCTGCTTTAACATTTCAGATTTCACTGCCGAGATTTGTATTGTATTTTGCAGAAGAAAATAAGTCTGTGTAACATAAAGTTTCCCAGTTTTCTTTAGTCCAAACTGTATTTTGATATAGAGCATCTCTTGAAATTCTTCACTGGAAAGAATTAATACTGTTTCCATACAGTATTTAAGCTACCAGAATGACACTTTGATAGGCAGAGATGTAAGTCTAGACAGAGTGACAATGATGTATCATTTTCTCATTGGCAGTTTGCTTTCGCAGATTACTCCGGATTGAGGAATCTGGATGCTAATTAACTTTGAAGTCAGAGATTACTGGTGGGCTTCCTGAATATCACCGTACCTTCCAACCACTACATGGGCTTTGAATAGCTCCAGTGTAGTAAGTACACAAAGGTCTTGCCAGTGATGAATATACATTCAGGCAAGTAGAGTTTTGTTTGGTAAACCTACTTATATTGTGTATAATGCAAAATGTAAGTATTTTATCAAACATGATTTTGTGGGGGAAGATGCATCTCAGCAAGTGGGTAAATGCCAATATATTTTTAGGAATTTTCTGAACCAGCTTTGGAGAAAAACAATCACTGGGAGATAGGCTAGAGAAAATTCCGGAAGAACACGAGCTATGAAAATGTTGGTCTGATTACAGATGCAGACCTATCAAAGTTCCAGGTGCCAATTTAGGCTTTTTATGAAGAGGATAAGTGTCTATTTGTACAACAGATTACCCTAGAAAATATAGTGTAACTCAATCTAAGGAATATGATATAAGTATGGGAAAATCACATTTTCTAAAATGGGTAGATCAGAATTTCTGAGTAGACTATCTGTGGACTTATAATGTGGTCTTGTAGATGACACAAAATTTTACTGGGACTAATACTGTTTAATATCTTCATCAAGGACATAGACAGTGGCAAGCAGTGCACCCTCAGCAAATCCGCAGATGACACCAAGCTGAGGGACAGGATGCTGTTTAGAGGGACCCAGGCAAGCTGGAGAAGTGGGCCCATGTGAATATCTTGAGGTTCAAGAAGGCCAAGCGCAAGGTCCTGCACCTGGGTCAAGGCAACTATCAATATCAATACAGGCTGGTGTATGAAGGGATTGAGAGCAGCCCTGCGGAGAAGGACTTGGGGGTCCTGATGAGTGAGAAACTGGACACGAGCCAGCAATGTGTTCTCACAGCTCAGAAAGCCAACCATATCCTGGGCTGCATAAAAACACCATGTCCAACAGGTCGAGGAAGGTGATTCTTCCCCTCTACTCTGCTCTGGTGAGACCCTACCTGAAGTACTGTGTCCAGCTCTGGGGTCTACAGTTCAGGAAAGACACAAACCTGTTGAAGTGGGTCCAGAGGAGGGCCATGAGAATGATCAGAGGGATGGAACCCTTACCCTGTCAGGACAGATTGAGACAGTTAAGACTGTTCAGCATGGAGAAGAGAAGGCTCTGAGAAGACCTTATTGCAGCATTTCCATACTTACAGGGGGCTTATAAGAAATATGGGGACAGATATTTTAATAGGGCCTGTTGTGATAGGACAAAGGGTAATGTGTTTAAACTATAAGAGGATAGATTTATACTCGATATAAGGAAGAAATTTTTTACGATGAGGGTGGTGACACACAGGAACACGTTGACTAGAGAGACTGTAGATGACCCATCCTTGGAAACATTCAAGGTCAGGTTGTTGTCCTTCAAACAGGGTTTGTTACCCAGTATGCAAAAAGCCAGTCTCATACACAAAGCCAAGATATCAGTTTTATTCCGTAGTTAAAGAAAAATGCATGCTAGGTGGTAATTCCACAAAGCTAGAACACCACATAAAAGAACTTAAAAGTATTTATACACTCCAAACTATGTGTTCATCTATTTACTATAATGATTGTTAGTCAGTTACTTAACCACTTCTATCCTTCATTGGTTAGTAATACACTTGCTTTGATTTAAATTTACAGTGGGTTTTAAATTTTCTACGCAAGCTCAAAGGGTGAGAGTCTTTAATTGGGCAGGAGTCTTTGAAGCAGTGGGTGTGATTTAGTTATTCCAAAGTACACTCTAATGTTTAATTAAACTGATTTACGTTAAACAATTTTACCAAGCTTCCATGATCCAGAATGTTTCTCTTCTTCAAGGACAGTATCTCTTGATTAGAAGTTCCTTACTAATTAGTTTTGACAGTTCGAAGAGCAATCTGACCTAGCTGATGCATCCAATCTGCCCTTGTATTTGATGAGAAACCTTTGTTTGGCCTACAGTGTTTGATGAGAAACAGTTCTATCATCTACAAGGTTGGATGGGGCTTTTAGTAAGCTCATCTATTTGAAGATGTCCCTGTTCATTGCAGGGGGATTGGATTAAATGACCTTTAAAGGTCCCTTCCAACCGAAACCATTCTATGATTCTATGATTCTATTATGGGGTGAAAAGTCGAATCTTGAGCTTCAGGATTTTATTCAGTCGTTTCTTATTATAATACACAGGTGTCTGTTAAAATATTTTCTGATACTTTCTTTTATGTAGGTAACCACTGTTGAACCCAGTGTACTGTATGAAATGGGATGCATACAAAATCCTTTGTATCAATGCCACCAGGTCAAGAAAAATTTAAATATAGAGCTTGGGTAGAAGCTAATTAAACCTTTGTCTGTCTTTTCTCTCAGGCTGTGATTCATTAACAACATTCAGGCAAAAATATCTAGATTATTGTTTTGACTAAAATAGCAAGGATCGATGTTTAAAGTTAAGCACATACTTAAGTGGTTTCCTGAACTGTAAATTAAGTTCCGGTTTGGCTATTTTTTTTTTTTTTTAAATCATGGTAATATGATTTAGTAAAACCATCTTTATACTAAATCCCTATGTATAAGGATCTTAAAAATCCAGCAAACCATCCCCACAAACTAGTATATTTCTTGCATCTATATAACGAATTGTGAAATGATCTTTAATGTGACATTTTCTGGTCATTTCTCCTTCTCCTTCCAGTGAGTCTGCTGTCATCATTTGTTAAGATTCAATGCCTTAATGATTTCTTCAAGTAATGCTCCTTTTCAATAAGGTTAGTGTTATCTAGTGAAAGAACTGAAATCACACTGTTTTTACAAGCTAAATAGTGTATAAAAATATCTGTAGATTAGGTGACAATAAGGGTCTAATGAACACTTAGTGAGAAATGGATTGTAAATTATCTGCAAAGAGAGAGAGAGAGACTCCCTATCTTCTGCTCATGTGGGAGTTCAAGGTGCCCAAATTTATTTGAGAATATGCTCCTCACTGATGATCTCTAAACTAATAAATAAATCTTAAATATATTCTACATTAAATAACAAAGAGCAGTGCTTCAAGAGAGACTAGTCTGTTCAATCTGGATGTATTTTTCAAATACTTCACTGTATTCCTCTGTATAAAAGCACAGCTAATACTAGTGTTGTGCCAATAGTTTGTCTGGGCTTTGACTGTGGTTGTGTATGTAGTCTTGTTAAAGGATTGGTGACAATGATCTTCCTGATCTGAAAGCTGAGTCAATCTGTAATTAAAAAAGCACCATAAAGCAGGCAAAAACTACCTGTCTGACACATCAATTAACTTCACTTTCCCATTTCTCTTAACAACAGCTTTCAGGCTTGACTGCTTAAAAGATATACAATCAGGAAAAATACTCTAAGGACAAGTATGATACCATTGTACAAAGGCAGAGGACACTACTGTTAATAAACAAATATAACCCCCCCAAACAATTGTGTTGGAAAATAAGGAAAGCAATGAAATATCAAATCAAATCAGTCTGCCAAAGGTAAATAATTTCTGACTGTTGCAATTGCTAAATGCTTATGACCGTGACAACCTTCAAAGAACATACATTATCACTTCAGTGTTCAGCTGTGAGAATTTCAAGCAACTTATATGGAAAGATCATCCTTTCTCATACTAATTAACATGCAAAAAATCATATGTAGGTGTTGTGTTGTTCAGAGTTTATTAATGAAGTCTTTTAAAAAAATTATTTTGATGCTCTTGAAATCCAGATTGTATTATCGTCTACCCCTTGACAGAATTCCATGCCCACAGCAATGACAGAAGAGCTTGTCAAACTTCAGTATTAGATGATACACTGCTGTGTTTGCCTGTTTGGTCACTGGGGTACCAGTGACCTCCTTCAGGTAATTAATAGATTCATAACAAGAAGATTCTGAGATTTAAATCAATACCACAGCTTTAGGAAAAAAAATCCAAAAAACCAAAAACCAAAACCTGTTTCAAAAATACATTAAATGCATTGCAAGTAAAAATATTTCCAGAAATCAAGATGTTCTCCATATTTCTGTAGTTACTGGGAGGGGATCATCTGATGCTGTTAGACACATTTGTAACGAGAGTCCAGCAGAGCCTGCATTTTGAAGAAAGTTTCCAGTAAGTGTTCTTTAGAAAGTAATTGTGAGAAAGGGGATTTTATAGAAGAAAAATAGTAAACCCCAAAATCCATATTAACACATTTAACTGAATGAATATATTAATAGAAAAGTTGCTTCTAAGATGACTTATATGAGGAACTTTGAAATTGCTTTACTTGCTTGGTGGACTGTCAGTTTGTGCATTCATGTTTCAGTAGTGGCCTTTACACCATATTTTAGTCAATGATATATGACAGCAATAAGGGGAAAAAATATTCTTGACAGCTGAAGAGATGTGCAGATGAGGCATTAGAATCTAAGATACAGTCTGTCTTTCCTATTTCTGAACAACTTCTAATGCCAATATTAAACAGAATTGATGAATATTTGATGTATTATATGATTATGATTACTAAATAAAAAAATAAGCAGGATTAAAACAACTGTAGACAAGAGATTCCTGATTGAAACTCTCCAACAAAATCTTCTATTCAATCTGGCAATTTTTACAGCTGTCAAGGGGTCTTCAAAATGTGACAGGTAGCTTTTATTAACGTAAGACACTGGAAAATGGTTTAAGGTTTCTTAATGACAGCATAAATGGAGCATGACTAAACATCTTTATCTGCATGAATGAAAAATAAATAAAAATTTCACCTTGCAACAGGCGACTTGTAAATACTGGAATCTTTTACACTCCTCTAATAAAACAAGACAAAAGCAACCAGCCTGAATGGTATGATTTCTTGCCTTTTGTGGGTGTATGTCTACAGGAGCAGAAGATTTCAAGGTCAAAGGAGAAATTACTCGAAACAAGATATTTTTATAACCGATATTGATTTTTAAAAAAATGTGTGTTGGGTTATCGTTTTTTTGAGTAGTAGCCTAAGGAGACAGAAAATCATCCAGGATACACCTATATTTGCAGCTATATTAGCATGAAAAGGAAAAAGTTTCACTGAAATTAGAACTGGAAGTAGAAGTGAAAGTAGAAGTGGAAGTAGAGATAGAAGATCCATAAGGCACCAGTAAGTTCTGGACCGTGGGTTCGTTATCCATGTATTAAGACACTGTCATTTCCACTGGCTGTAGCCAATCCTTATTTTGAAAATTTGTGGGAACTCTGGACTGTCTCCTATGTTTTTAAATGTCTGATTCTTCAGTGATGCTAAGTCAGTTACACAGGGGTTTGCTTTGCTGCTGCTGCTGCTATGTTTGAGCCTAGGAACAGCGATGTGCACCACAGAGTGTGTGTGTGTAGCCAGACTATTTCCATCATTCTATTGTGCACACCTGCTCTTTTGTGGCTAGGAGCAGACATCATAAATTAGATTCCTGAGACATTCAGAGGAGTCTGACAGACTAGCTTCTGCTATTAGTGCCCCTGCTCTACCTGTCAAGGGACTGACTTTCTTAAAATTGCTGCTGACCTGCTGAAATTGGGGATTGGGGTGGGGAGAAGGAAAGGATGAGGACTCATACTCTCCTGTGTGTTTCAGTCATGGCAGCCTTTATCAGATGACAGTATGTTTATTTGGTGGGCCAGGGAGATTTGAAAAGCAGGATGTTTACCTCATCTGCTATCTAGTAGCGGTATGTGAAGTGTGCATCTGAAAAAGCTGGGTTGCTCTCAGTATGCATGATTGAGTGATGCATATGTGAGGCAATGACTACAGCAGGTAGCTAAACATGGGTTAATAGAAACAGGGTACCTATGATCTCCATTAGCTATGGAGAGGACAGGAGGATATGAGGGTGTAAAGACTAGGGAACATGCAGATACGGCCTTCTGAGTATATTGTGATACGCATGCACATGAATGCAGGCTATAATGCAAAAATGATTGGAGACAGAGCATGCTTAGATGAGTTAAGTAACTAGGTAGATAGTACATGCTGGGTGCACAATAGTATACAGATACCTGATAAGATTTAATGATATGATTTAGGAAACAATAAAGGTGTATAAGGAAAAATGGATTTAAGTGTGATACAATTTAAACAATATAAAAGTATTAGTGATTGCACATGTTTATGGCACTTGATTTTCAGTATGTTAATATTCTTCTTGCTGTCTGCCACTCTCCCTTATGAAAATACCTGAGCAATTAATCTAATGGTAAATTGAGCTTTGGGGCTAGGCATATCTGGGTGAATCAAGCCTCTGGGGAAAAAAAAAAAAAAAAAAAAAAAAAAAAACCCAAGAAACATATTCTGGGATCACCAAATTTTAGCATTACACTTCTGAGATACTTGTTTCGATGAAATGAGGGCATCTTGATTGGTGTAGGGATAACCCTTGCTAAGGCAAAAGTGTCTGCTGAGAGAAATGACACCCACTGGCAACTGTGGCACTCACAACTATTTTGAGATAAAACCAGACAAGTTTAAGGTGATTGAAATGGAAATTTTCATATGTATATGATTTACAGGAGCAAATTATAAAGGATCCAGCATATACCAGATCTAGACACAATTTCATTCATCACAACAGGGAAAAAACAAAGTGAAAGTGTCAGAGTTTCTGAAAAGAAAGAAAGGAAGCATGCTGTCATACTAACTGTTAATCCTACATATAAAAAAAAAATCTACTGAAAAACATTTTAAAAATTAATAAATATGAGAGAAAAGACCCTTCTGTATAAATTAAAGAAATATATAACTTTACAGAAATTAAAAAGATTCAGTAGTGAAAGAACAACAAGGTGACTAAAATGCATGGCTGAATACATAGGTGTGAGGTTTTAAATGCACAGGAGATAATAGGGGTGTGATTTAAATAACTGAACTAAGAAAAGCAAAACAAAGAAACAAAATATTCCTGACAATATTAACCCCCAGCAAGAAAAGCTCATCATAGCTTTTAACTTTTTGCAGTTATGTCTTCATCACAAAAATACTTTATAAGAATTTTATAAAAAAAGTTCTTACTTGAGAAATATATCTGAATAGTTTTATGGGCAGCTCAAGCTTAATGTCAGTAGAATCCAATCAAATTCACTACAGTGAAAAAATAAAAATATGTAGGGAATCTACTCTAATGTAACTTTTAGAATATGTAAGGAAGGAGAAAAAAAAAGTAAGAGTTGCAACTGTTTTTCCAGTCAGAAACAAATGCAACCAGGCATTAGTTTCATATCATATAATCTGTGCAAGTTTTAATCCTTGACGGGATCAGAGAACACGTTGCTGTTGCCCCTCCCCCACCCACACCGGTTGGGCTGGAAGTTAGACACAGATCGCGGCTAAAATAACAAAAATTTAATACAACAGAGTGATAGAACAATCTGAACAACAACAGTATCAATGGTAACAACAATAAACAGCAAGAACAGTGACAAGACAAACAATATACAGAGAAATACTGCTAGCTGGTTTACGGAAAGAAAGGTTCTCCACCAAGCCCGCCAAAGAACAAGGAAAGGTTCCGCCCCTGGACCTGACGTCAGCATGGTATGAATAACCCGGCTGGAGATCCCTTCCCCCTCTCTCTCTGCTGGGGAAAACTTGACTCTATCCTAGCTGAACCAGGACAAATCCTTTAACTAATGTCTTGTAAAAGTCAAATTAAAAATAATCACAACAGCCTAAGGATGTTTTTTTCCATTCTATTTCATCTGATATGCCACCATCAGCCCCAAGAAGAGAAACAAAACACTTAGGGCTTTTATTTAAAGTAGTATGAAACAAGTCTGAAATGAATAAACACTTTCAGGTTTAAACAGCATGTTTAAACAGGATTACATTTAAACTGACTGCCCTGATTTTACGAGAGACAACTGACTTCTGATGCTTTTTTTTTTTTTTTTCTGAAATGCATTAAATATTTTGGATATAAGAACACAACAAACAAGTGATTGCATGTTTTTCACTTTGTTTCTATAAAAGGGAAAAGAAGTCTTTAATACTAGGAATACAGTACATTCAAAGCAAGTTTAGGTTAAACAACAGATATTCCAGGAGGGAGAAAAGTGAGAAGAAAATATTTTTCATTCTTAGGCTAATTTGCCTAGGGACTAGTGTAAAAGAGGCTTGCTTTTTATCCTTACAGGAATATGCAAATTACTGTATGTTTAGTTGTAGACAAAAAAACATAACTTTGAAATATAGTATAAAATACTATTTGTTGCTTAGTATTGGCTGCAAGCTTGAAAAATTTTCCCTTGATATTATTTTAAAAGTGTAAGTGCTACCAAAACAGTAACTAATAATATAGCTGCCTTGGTTTACGTAGCTGTTTGTTAAATTGACAGTACCAAATGACTAAAGTCATGGTTGAAGAAATTTGGTTTACCCAACATAAGAACAATAAAGATGAGAGAAAAAGCTGGCCCTAAAATTATTTTGGAAGCTCACTATACAAAATATGGTGGACTTGAAAAAAAGGTTTATTAAATAAATATAAATTGTAGCAAAGTTATATAAAACTAACACAAATGTTAGCGAAGTTATCTAAGATAATGTAGAATGTCTGCAGTTTGTTGGGTTTTTTTTGTCGTTTCTTTGGTTGGTTGGTCCATTGGTTTTTGTTTTTTTTTTTTTGTGTGGGTTTGTTGTTGTTGTTGTTTTTTGTTTTGTTTTTGTTTTGTTTTGTTTTGTTTTGTTTTTTAACATACTAGATATATTATTTCCGTTGCATGATGAGTTATGAAAAGATTCTACAAATAAAATTTGGAAATTTTTGAATGAAGCAGACTGTATTTCATTGAGAAGCATAATGAAAAGAATCTCTACATAATTTTTGGGAACATACTATTTCAGAATGACTACATTCATGTGGATAACAAGATTTGTCTATTCTTAGAAACAATCAACAAAGGATTTGGTGTATTTATACCAATGTAGGGAGAAAGAAGTGACAAAGCAAATCTTCAGGGTACAAGTCTGTCAGCAAAACAATTAAGAGGTTTTCCTATTTTGCAAACTGTATCGATTGAAAATAGTGTTGGACTTACAAATGGTAGAAAATGTAAGGATCTTGAAAAAGACTGTAGATTCTTCATAAAGATTAAAAAAGTGAAATTAATAATACTACTGCTACAACCATCTCACAAAATGAAAGAGGAAAACTTGTGGTATGTCCAAAAGGCATTACTAAAATATATTGGAGGGAAACTCCATTAAGAGATTTATCTAAAAATATAACTGTACATGCATGTGTTATGTGGACAAAACAGACGTTCATATGAGAGAGTTAGTCAGCTACTTACAGATCATAAAAACAAACTTTTCTGAGTTGCCTTAATAATGTACTGAAGTGGTGTCTGCCTCAGGTGTCTGTGTCTTGGGGTTGAATCTGCCTGATTGTGGTGATAATTCTGGGCATCAGAGGACCCTGAAGTAACAAATGAGGAAACTGGTAGAGGCAAATGCCATGCAGAGGAGAAATCTGGGTTATTTTTTCAGGTTTGAAGAACAGGAAGTGTATCTCAGCTGTCATTTCACATGACAATGGGTTCTGTGTTTGAGTTCATGGTATGAAGGGAAAGAGCTATATTGCCTAAATAGTTAGCTGCTGTGACTGATTAAAATAGTATCTTTTCCTCTTAGATTGGAAGAATTAATTGAGCCTAAGGGAAGCTAAGTGCTGTTAATCAAAACAAGAGTATTACCAGCCACAGAAAATGTCCTGTGCTATAGGATGCACACACTGGGAAATGTGCACATTGGACATTCACACACACATGGTTTAGTGGACTTCAGCAGTGACAGAGACTGTCATTTTTGTGTAAATGAGATTATTAACCACTTAGATCACATGTGGTGGAAGTATCATAGAGGAGTGATAATCAATTTAATAATACTTGCTATGTTGTAAGAAACAGTGAGATGTATGAAAGGACCTGGAATTAGTTTACTGCTCTATGGCTGCAGGATAGATGTATGCTCTGTACATGCTGTTGGTGTATTAGTGTTGCTTTTTACCCTGCAGCACCTAGTAGAATATAAAGTAATTGTGGATGAACAAAGTTTAATTATTCTGGCATTTAGAAAAGTTATGTCTAAAACAGATTTAGAGGTAGCCAGATACGTGCAGATATATTTCTAGGAAATTAATACTGGGACCAGGTCCCTGGAGTGCCAGCAGTAGATCATAAAAGAGAAAGACCAAGACAGATTCTAGAAGGTGTGCTGTGTATACTGTCTGTGCTCCTTCAGGCATAGATCCAAAATAAACTGTGGATTTAGTGTACACTAGATTTAGTCCTAACTGGTTATAGGATAATGAGGAATCATTCTGGGCTAGGTACTTTGGTCTGTTGGAAGTAATCATGTGATTGAAATGTAATGCTATATTTTCAAAGCTCTTATTACAATCAGAGGAACTGGAACAACTTTCCTTTCCTTTTTAAAAGACTTTGATGATAGGAATTAGTGTGATCTTTGTAAGCTTTGGCATGTTAGAAACAAGAAATGTGCTTGTCTGTTTTTGCTAGACTTTCCTTTTAGTGACTTGCAGTTGCTGTGATATAACTAGCTTGCCCTGTTAATAATATATGTAATAATAGAATAAACAAGTTTTTATTGTTTAGATATTTCTAATTTTACACAGGGAAGAGAACTGAGGTTTCTGAGACTAGTTAGGGGAATTCATTCCCCTTCATCACATCCAGCAATATGTTCTAATTTAATATCTTCTGAGAAACTGATTTATAATTCTACATTACTCCTATTAGTGAAATGATTCACAAAAGAACATGCTCTTTATCTTGGCAGCTTAAGAACTTCCCCATGAAATACCTTAAAGATCTTTTAGTGGATCTTGTTATTTTTAATGGAAGAAGAATGGAGTTACAGATGGGAAAAGATACGGGTATGATTAAGACTTAGAGCATGTATTTTCTTCTGATTCTGCTACAAATTTCAATGTATGAGTCTGGATACCACTTAACCTCCCTAAATCTCAATTTATCCAAGGGAGGAATGGAGTTTTCATTTCTTCACCTGGCAAAAATACTCCTAGTCATCAATATAATTAGATACATGCAAATATATATGAACTATTATTACTTTGAATTAGAATCAGTAAGATTTAGAATCAAAAGCAGTCTGGCATGGTGGATGAGCCCTCTGGCTGAGATTTTAGGAAAGCTTATTTTAAAAAGGGCAAAGATAAAATGATACTCTGAAGTAATATAATTAGTGAAATTGTCCCTGATTTCATATGTAGTTGAAACATTGCTCAAGTGAACTGCCGTGTGAAGATTACTCTGGAAAGTGGAAATATTTCAGAAGATATATACAAGGTAAAAGATCAAGATGCTGAAAGAAGTGTAACCTCTCTTACAATAAATCTGATTTTGAACATCTCAGCTTGATCTTAGGGACTTAATAAATTTTGTCCTTAAAGAAATCTACAAATACTTTCCCTGGGAAATATAAATCCTGTTATTTTATTGGATTTACAAATCTTTTTCCTTCTTATGGCAGTAAACTACCCTCCCTCTCCTGAGGTAAAACTCTTACTGGATTCTATACCAAGTATATTTGGATTTAAAGTTAGAATCTCTGGCAGAAACAGAAAAACTGCTTTCCAAGTATTTATTATTTCCAGAGTAATTAAAGACACAATCCTATCATAGTTCCATGATAAAATTCCTTGCTGGCTTCAGTGAGAGTTCTAGTAAAAAAAAAAAACAAATGCAAAATTAACTTTATAGTTAATAAAAAACCCCTGTGGTTTGTATTTTTCGTTGGACTTATTTTGGTACATTCAGGTCTAAGTGATTTAATTTTGGTAGCATCTGCATGGAGATGGACATTCTGAAAGCACCACAGATGCACCCTGAGGAGTAACCCCAAAGAACTCAAGTAGGAAAAATAAACAAAAAAGCTAATAAATAAAGGATATACTTCCAAGCTAAATGTTCATCCAACCTTCTGATAATATGGAATTAAAGATAAATGGACTGTTTTCAGGAATTGACACATATCATAAAGAGTATTTATTTTGAAGCACTTTTGTAGAAATGTCTTTTCAAACTGCAGACACCGTAACAGCCATGTGCACCAGTTCAGAAAGGAAGCTGACATATGTAACTTCAACAAAAGAAGTGTGGAGATGCTTTCTGAAGAAACAGAGAGATAGGTTGTCTAGGCGATCACTGTTCCCCATCCTTTGCCTCCTTTAGTAAAGTAAGATAAAACAGTATAAAGCAGAAGGAGACCTAGATTGCATTGTAAAGAACAAAAACAAAGTTAAACTTGGAGCAATGACAAAAACGTTAGTGCAGGGGAATTATAATAACCTTAAGTCCCAGAAAACCAATATTTCTTGTTCCTTTTTAACTGTCTAACATATAACAAGTCTGGTTTTGGGAACAAAGGTGTTTGAATTGGAATGAGAGGAAAATTAATATATGGTGTGTCTTTTGCTATCTGCATTTTTTTTTAGAAATCTAATCCTGTAAAATCCTTCACACTATGTACATTACCATTGTGTAATCTTAGATGGACCCTAGTAATTATTGTGCTTTGATGGATAGCTCCTAATTCTGCACAGTCTGAAAGAGTGTTTTCCAACACATAGTCACAAAACCAGAGCTTTTTTCCCATTTAGCTAGCAAACTACACTGTATTCAAAAAAGATGTTTATCTAATTTTAAACATCAAAGAAATAAAACCCACTATACACCTGTGACATAAATGCATGTGTTGCAAGGTAACTGAGAATAATTTTGTTTTGTATTCTAGAATACAGGATGACATGTTCAAAATTGCAGTAAATTGGCACTGGCTTAGCTATCTATGCTTTGATATATGCTCCTAGTCTAAAGATCCATAGAATGTAACCAGAAAAGGGAATATTCACATGAGGTTTGAATGAAATACATTTATAAAAATACAATTTTATATTTTTCTTGATATCTTTTAGTTTACAATTTTTCTGGTACAGAATAGTGGAAAGAAATAATAGATATCAGGACCTTTTTTTTTTTTTTTTTTTTTTTGGAGTTAATGAAGAACAATGATATCCAGTTTTACTCAGCTCTCTTTTAGGCATTATTAGGAAGGAAAAACAAAGATGATATTCCACAGAATAAAACAATATTAGTTTGTTGTACTTGTGTTTGTTTTGTTTGTCTGTCAGTCTCCCACCCCTGGCTTAGACTATAAATAACTAATTCCATGTTAGGACAACAAAGGATTTACTCGCAGTCCTGTGGATACCAGGCAGAATGCTGACTGATATGCTGCATTTCTTAAAAAATATTACTTTTGTGCTGAAATAGATAGATTTTCAACTGACATTTTGACATCATCAGAAAACACAGACTATCCTATCAAAGAGTCTATTAGGAAACAGCTATTAGGTGAGATACAAGCCAGTGGGACTTGATTCTACTTTTTTTTTTTTTTTTTTCCCCCTAAATTTAGATGTTTATTTGTTTGAAATGGCCACAGATATGTTTCCAGGGATTTAAACTGTGCCAAAGATGACTTGATATAAGTCAAATAACCTTGACAATTGTAGCTTGTCACATCCTAGAACAAAGTCCTCTGGTAGTAGTAATGGTAGTACCTCTGGTAGTAGTAAATGCAACTATGGCTAGAGAAAACATGATTAATGAAATAAGAAGTGGGCTTTTTTGCAGTTCTCACAGTATAAGTTTCAAGTCACAAAGAAAACCTTTCTGATTTTTAATAAAAATGAAGGTTTAATAACACAACCTAGTTTAAACCTTGTTGTTGAAATAAATGCTGTTCTTATGCAATTCACTTGCTGTTAGAAAATCACAGAACAAGTGACTGTCCTGAAGAGATATTGGCAGGAATACTCTGGTATTTTGTGTTTCATCTGTGGGTAGTATTTGCCTTTAAACATTAAAGAAAACATAAAATGATAATGAATACTCATGAGTATTCATTACTCCTAAATAAGAATTTTTACAAAATGGGAGTACTTCTAGATCCAACAGAAATATATCCTGAAGTTCTCATAACTCTGTAAAAATGAAACAAAGACGGTATGGGGAAGAAATGCAACACCAAAAAAAAAAAAAAAGTTATATACATGTTGCCATTTCTGTAAGAAGAGACATAGGCATACTCAGTTATCTGTGTTATATGGAAATAAAGTGGTTCAGTTTTTTGATGCTTATAAACCTTTTTCTGCGATGCCAGGACCTCTCTAGGTATTATATGAAGATCTAGGTACTTAAACTGGAATTGTTCTGAGGCTGTATGGTTTTGTTGATAAAATTTTATGTGGTTCTTTATGTGAGTTGGAATATAGTAGTCTGGACACAGTAGTAGATACTGAGATGTTCAGAAAAATCTTGGTTATGTAGATACTTTAGCCTTTCAATGTAGTCATTCAATAGTGGCCTAAAATTATTAATATGAGAATATCTTTTATCTTAATTTCAGTATTTTATTTGGTGTCCATGTCTTTGCTACAACCCATTCTTAAGAAGAAGCAGAGTAAACAGGTGACCTTCATTATTTTCTTTTAAAGAGGTAACATCTAATTGAGGTTGCTATGGGATGAATTACATCGTGTGCATAAAAGTCAGTATATGTGAAAAATGCTAGGTAAGTGTGAAAAATTATTCTTCAAACAATTTTTGCCTAAATCACTTTCCATTTTCTTTTGTAAAAGTTCCTTTGATAGTATCTTTCAAATGATAAAAGACTTAAAAATATTTGCATTTTGAAGGGTTCTTTTCTCCTCTGCTTTTATTTATCCTCAGAGCATCAAGTACATTACAAACTTACTATGGTAAATGATGCTTATTTAACTATAGTGCATGATAAAAAAGACAAAGTTTAATTCACCTTTAACTTCACAAAAAATGAATTAGAGAGCAACAGAGAAGCTTTTCACAGGATTTTAAAAATAAATTATAAAACCTTGTTTTGAAAGAAAATCTCATTCAGCTTCTATGTAAGTAGCATTTACTTTTTTTTCACTCAACATTTTCCATAGCTTACTTTTAATGATCTTCCATTTTTCACCCTGCAGCTTCAGTAATCATATTGATTCAATCGTTCTCACTTCCTTATAAAGCTGTTTAATCAGCAGGATAAAAATCAGTTATCCTTGACCTTTTCTTGAACCTTGCAACATTTGCTGGACCCAGATTCAGCAAGAAAATTATTACTTCAGAAAGTGTTAGCACTGATCGTCCAGCTTTCCCAAAAATATGCAAGGGAAACCCGAACAATTAAACATTAATAGGTTTAACTGGAATCCAAATCATCTGCATTCATCAGGCCTAAATGCATAAAAAGCTATGTTCTCAAGCCCAGAACTAGTCACAGCACAGTCATATAACATTGTTAAACTTTAATTTGTCCTGCAATGTGTGCAATATTTGTGTTTTGAGATCATGTCCTCCTTTAATCAAGTGACATTTTATTGCCATCGTTGTCATAAAGAGATGTTTTAATTTCCAAGAAAAAAAAAAAAAAAAGTGGCCTAATTTTGTAAGAATTTCTGTTTGTCATAGTTCAGAATGATTTCCAGATTCTAAATGATATTCAAAATAAAGTAGGTGTTTGTTTATTAGAAATCTAAATAAATAAACAAATAGGAATTTAATGTGTTTTTTTTTCCCAGAAAGCTCCTAAATATTTTGATTTTATTCTGAATTGCTAAAAGAACCATGTGGGAGAGAGTATCTGTGATAGATGATAAAAAATGGAAACATATCATAATCCATCATAAATGCATTACTCGACTCCTTTTTTCATCATAATTTACAAAACAAAATGGAAATTTCTCAATTGTGGTAGAAAACAAACTATGATTTAGTGAAGAGCAATGAAAAGTAGTTCTACAAAGGAGTTTAATCTCTATAACTATGATAAAATGTAACAACATTGTCCATCCCCTACCAGCTATAGGTTGTAGCTATAAAATAAAATTTCAGGAGCTAGAGGTAACTATTTATACAGGGACTATTGCTTATGTTTATGCAAGGCTCAATATAAAGTTTTCTGAGTGGGGAAAGAGGAGGTATACATTCTGATTTCCCGTGTTTCTGATTTTCCTTCATGCTTTGTCAGATATGATCAGTGAGAAAATATTTATATAGGCAGGCATCCTTTTTAATACTTACTGTGTTCTAAATGTTTAAATTAGGGTAAACAGCCTTTTTAGTGGCAAAATTTTTGGTATTCCTTTCCCATGTCTGTCAATACTGTTTAGAACCTGTGCTGTTCTTCATTTCAATGCCAATGCTAAAATTCACCACTTTATAAGAATAAATCTTTCTAGAGTGGTAGGTGGCTAAGTGATTTTTCATTATTTATTAGCAATCATTATTTTAAAGGAAATTTATATTCCTAAATAGCTCCAAAGATGTGCCAGTAAAAAAAAAAAAAAAAAAAAAAAAAGTTATTCTAATGTTCCTTGGAAACATTAGTTCCTCCTGTTCAGTACTGATTGAGAATACATACATCAAGCTCTGTAAGAGTATCTTAATTGTTCTCTTGGGAGATTACACTCAGTGAAACATAGTGGAGCATGCATATTTGTATTGATTTTTATACACATATATTGTAGAGATGCCAGCTTTGCTACATTAAGATGTGAAGAGTAAGAATATAGAAAAGTACAATTCTTTGTTAAGTACTTGTTAAAGTGGGCTAAATTATCTTCAAGTAACTGGCTGTCAGTAATGCAGTGTAAATTAATGATTCCTTTAGAACTATTCTTCTGTATGTGACAGAAATTTTTACGGAAGGTCGATGATATCTCTAAGAGATTATGACAGCTGAATTATAGTTTCAAAGAGCTCTACCTTCTACATCACCACAGAAAATGAAATAGCTTTTGCTCTGTAGCCATTTTATTCTAATATACAATTCTCCTTTATAGTTCATCTAAAAATAGGCAATCCAGGTGTATATATACTCCACATTTTTTCTTGATTCATCCAAAAGGCTACATATTTTAAATTAAGTGGCACCACTGCTTAAAAGAAATATGAGATGGAGCTAAAATTACAAAACCAGCAGAAAGGCTCATAATAACCCTCACTAATAAACAAAGTGTGGACTGCAAGACAACTTTTGAGATTGATGATATTGACTTTTCAACTGCATTTGAAAATCTATCAGATGCCATCTGTTGAAATGTTTTTCTTGAATTCGAGATCTTGCTTAGTTGTTGTTTTGTTTAGAATAGATGCATCTTGTGTACACATTGATGGCAAGACATCACTGCTGTAAAAGTTCAGCTGTGAAAGCTGGGTCTGGAAAGACCCCTTTTTTGTTCACTTGGTTGCTACAAGTAGGAAGATACTGTGGATTTTTTTCCGTTTGTTTGTTTGTTTGTTTTTACTAGCCATCTTGAATTATAAAACTTCTCATTCAACTCTCTACATTTGGCTATTATACAGAGATTGTTAGATGTGATCCTGATGTGATTTGTCTTTTTAAAATGTTAGGACCAGATTTCCTCTGCTTTCTTTCCATGTGTTTGTCTAACATTGTTAGACATTGTTATCTAGCAAATACAGCAAACTATCTTTTGCATTGTTGTCCTCGATCTAGGATTCGTCTGCTAGAAACTGCTGGTTGGACATCCTAGCACTGTAAAGTAGGAATGGTCTGCCTGCGGAAAGTGGAAAATGAAAATAAATATACGCTTGTCCATAGAGATTTTATTTCTTCCTAAATTGGGGAGCAGAAGGATGATGGGGATAAACTGGATCATCCCCACTGGAACTTTACAAACCCGTCTAAAATCTTTTTCCTTCTGTCTTAAAATATATGTGCACTGGCAGCAGGGTGCAATCATAGAGCTGTGTACCTTGTGCAAACTTGTCACAACATGTAAGATGCTAGAATTTGTTCTTGTTTAATAATGAACTAATTTTAAAATTAATTTTAAATCCTTTTTTTTAAACTAATACTTAAGGACATTACAGCATTCCTGTGCTTTTGTTAGCTCATATAGTGGGCATTATTCTGCCTATTCCAAAACTGGCATGAACGAGTAACTCAGGTTGAGTGAAAAAGGCCACAAAGGAGGCAGTTGTACAGTTTGGAAAGCAGTGGTCACTTCATGGCTTTTCCATGAAATACTAATTCCATTTAATAACTAAATATTCTTTTCTTGTTAGTATTATTCTGATAATGACAAGCTTTATTTTTTTTAAAAAAATTAATGTATTTTCTTAAACTTTCTTGGCATTATGTGCATGTACACATACATATGCACAGACGTACTACAAAATTTGCTATTGAGATCCTTGCCATCTAACAAGATTTACAGGTGCCCCTGGGAAAGGGAGCATTATCTCTTGCATTTTATTTGGAATTTCTCCCTCTGTGCAAGATTTGGTTTATGCATAAAATTCTGAGATTTATTCTTAATCTGGAGTAATTTATTTTTTAAGAAGATCAGCAGTTGTTATCTTTCCATATCTTCAAGAGGTGGATTGGAGATCTTGAAGATAACGCTGTCTGAAGTTCTTATACTTCCACAAGAAAAACAAATGTGTATGTGGGCTCTTATTAGTGAAAAACATCCTCTTTTAGTAGATTGATGTTAAGAATGTTGTACAGCTCCTAAATGAGGACTATAATCCAGGCATTAGCAATCCACCTGAACAGGTGCAGGTCTACATCATTCTGTACTGTCCCATGCTGTACTGCACACATTGCTTTCAGGACTGTACTATGCTGCACATCTCTCTTGACATGGTATAAGCATAGCTGGCTAATCATAATGGAGGACTCTCTAGGCAGCACCTACTTGGCACTGATGGTGATGTCAGTGTCATGCCTTTATCATGAAGTGAAGCCAAGTGTTTTCATATAAACATCCTTTTGCTCAATAGTTGAAAAGTTGAATAGATTTGCTTACTTCTAAGAAAATTATATAAAAACTCAAGCTTGATGACAGCAAACCTCATCATGGGTAGTAAATCTGTGCAAGATGCTGTGTCCTTAAAAACGTCCCTGCAATCCTGTATCATCTCAGAGTTTCCAACATCAGAAGAGATATAAAATTTTATAATGTTCTATCAGTTTTTCTTGGAGATTAAGAAAATCTTACTTGAGAGTGCCTTTCTTGCTGGGATTCAGAAAGATTGAGAACCTGCTGGTGCAAAACAAAAGTCCTCCTAGAAAGTGAATTTTCTCTATATCACTATCTTCTTTAAAAAGTAAAAGGTATGTGAAGTGAATTTCTATTGAAAAGTACTGAGGAAAAGCAGCTGTATGAAAAAATAGCAAAGAGAGAAAGAAAGCTTTTTATTAAAAATTAACTCAAACTTGGAATTTTAAAAGATTCTGTCCTACTCCTTTCTCATCCTTTATTATACATTAGGGTACTTTGTCGACCAAAATTTTCTGAATTTCTGGCCATAAATCTTCCTCAGATTCCGGTTTGTTTTCTTTTGGTGTTGCAAGGTAATATTTTGCAATTTTATATCAGCCATGGGCACCAAGATATTCCCAGATTCTCCGGAGAGAACATGATATAGCTGCAGCAAGAAGAAAAGAAGTGTTAGACTTTATTTCCATAGGAAGAAGTGGATTGGTATGTGGCTGGAACATACAATAGCATAAAATGTTTCCTAACATCTCTGGAAAGTTATAATGCTAGCACATGACTGATGTATTTTCTCTATGGAATAACATGTTTTGATATCTCTATTAGTGCTCCAGCTCTTCAATAGATAAGAAGGTTTAGTGGATAGTTGCTCAACAGATATTGTTTTATTGATATGAAAAGAACCAACCAAAACCCCTTCCTGATTTTCTTCTAAAAATTATCTGATTTAGGATGGTTTTGGGGGTAGGGTTCTTAATTTCTAAGTGACTAAGTAATAAAATATTTCAGTGTTACTCAGGAGCCTGAGACATAGTTTAGGATAGGGAAAAAAAACAGGATACATTTATAATGACACAAACTAAAGGCATGTATAATCATAATAGTGCTCTTTTATATAAGCAGTAGGTATAATTTTAAAATGACATTAGGAAAAAGGAGTGATTTGATCATGTAAAGAGGAATTCCTAAGACTGGCTATATAAAAGAAAAAGTACACACAGCTGAAGTCTAGAGTGCTCTCTAATTTAAAGGGCTTAAGCATTCAGGAATATGTTCAGGCTCTGATTTTTCTGAGGTTTATTTTGCCTTTCAACAGTAGGATGCAGTGATAGTGTCTGAAATAATTGATTTAAAAGTGACTACCTATCTGAATTGTGTAATATTTATATGAGGAAGAAAAAAACTGGATTGAATTATTATCATAAGTTGCAGTTTCTTTCAGATGTATTCTAAGTGCTACAATAATCCTAGACTTGTTTTGGATATCTGGTTCAAAGACAGTTCTAGAAATTTTTCAGTTGCAATTTCAAAACTGTTTGGAATGTGGTAGGGATAGAGAAGAGCAGGAGCCACTGATAACCTGGCAAACCAGCCTCTAAGCAGTTTATTTAAGATGATGTGATAGGCTGTCTGTCCTTGTATACTAAACAGGGCTAAGAATAGCTATATCTTCCACCTGAGCTTTAGCAATTAGTTCATTCTCTGCCTTGTTTGCTTTCCTGTACAGATCTTAACAGCTACTATTAATTGACATATTTTCTGTGTTTTGCCAATCTTGCAAAACTTCATAATGTTGACTTTGATCAGTGCACAATTTTATTCAAGCAATAAAAGATAGAGATCATAAAGCTACATTTTTCTTATTTTTTGGAATTAAAAAAAAAATGCAACCTGATACACAGATATATAGATCTGTGTAATTTTCATGCAGGAACTGTCAGGATACATTAACAAATACCTGGTATTTGCTAATAAGTAGATATATTCTATTGGTTATTTGTGTTTTTTCAGAGCTTAGACAAATTCCACACAGGATTTGCATGTCTTAGCTGAAGCAGTGTAGCTTAGCTAATTATATTTGCAGGATGTCAATCTTTCATTTAAAAACCCTTAGTCATTGGTGTTAAAAGGAACTTAAAACCTAGAACCAAGAAGTGGTAAGAAGTGAGTAAAAGGAAGTGAGCAGAACATTGTCCTACTCTAGGGTATGTGAAAGGTTTATGGCAAAGTTAAAATCCTCAGACAGATGTTTTTCCTTTTAGGAGAAATCAATAAAGCATTACCCTTGTATCTTGGTTTCAGCTGGGATAGAGCTAATATTTTTTGTCTTCTAAGTAGCTAAAATAGTGCTGGTTTTGTATTCACTATGTGATTTCATAGAAGAACGATGATAATATATTGAGGTTTTTAGTTGTTACAAAGAAATCAGGGACCATTCAGCTTCTCATGTCATGGTAGGGTGCAGGTACAGAAGAATCTGGGAGGGAGCATAGCCAAAGTAATGGACCCAAACTGGCCAATGGAATATTCCATGTCATATAGTGTCATGCTCAGTATATTTAAATATTTATTTCACATTTTGCAGCTGGAGACAGTCATATCATTCTGGTTTCACTTGCACTGAAGGATGGGATGTCAGAGATAGAAAGGCATGTTTTATTGTTGATATCCACAACAGGATAGTGATTAGTGAAAAAAAGACTCTACAACTCGAATAGAGTTATACAGCAGGTATGTTTACTCTGGTGCCAGGGTGCAAGGGGATTTCTCCACAAAGCTTGCACACCCACCCCACATTTTACCAAAAAATTATAGAGTGTGGATATCCATATTCATTGGATTACATAACACAAACATACATATGCATGAGTAGGTCTGGGTTAGTTAGAAAGGCTGGTGTCAGCAGTTTATGTTATCTTTGCACCTGTGGATTGCCTCCTGGTGGTCATCTTCGAGGGTCTTTGGGAGGAAGGCTCGTAGTCTTTCTCACTTTGGGTTTTTTTTTCCCCAGAGCATGCGCAGATTCTTTTGGCCAATTTCTTGAATAACAGAAGTATTTTCCAGCTGATTTATTTCTCTATCTTATCTAAGAGAACCAATAGAACTTCTACCATTCGTATACGGCTATCCTGACTCATTAGCAAAATTCCAACTATTTAGAGCCACCTGTTCCTCAAGGCCAAATCTATAATATTTTGCTGAACATTGTAGTCCTTGGTAGATTTTCACAGTGAACTGCTTTGTTTTGATGAACACAGTAGTCCTTGGTAAAATTCCACAGAACAGTCTGGGCAAGCAGGATTCTTAACAATATTAAAAAATATACTATAACTTGCTATAAGTAAGTAAATAAGTTGCTAAGCAGTTTTCTATAAGTAAATAAGTAAATAAATCTCAAAACAAGTAATCATTTCTCTGTATCAATAGAGCGAATATCTTTTTACTTAATTTCTTAATTTAATCTTAGAGATGGTCTAAGATTTTTTTTGTTCTTTTGGTACTGCTTTGAGTTACTTGACAACTCACTAGATGATAAACTAGTTTTTTTCCCAGTTCCCTTCTGTGCATTGTGATTAGGGTTTTAGCCTATTTATTTTGCTCATATAACATTATAAACAGAAAAGCTTATATTTGTGAAAACACTGTATTTTATTATAAGTTTTTTTTTTTCACAGAATCATATAGGTTGGAAAAGACCTTGAAGATCATCTATTCCAACTGTTAACACTGACCATTCTCAACTACACCATAGTCCCTAAGTGGTCTGTCAATCTGACTCTTAAACATCTTCAGGGATGGAGACACTACCACTGCCCTGGGCAGCCCTTTCCAATGCCTGTTCTTTAAAGAAATACTTCCTAATACTTCCTAATATCCAGTCTAAACCTTCCCTGGTGCAATTTGAGGCCATTACCTCTTGTCCTGTTTCTTGTTACTTTGCTAAAAAGACTCACCCCATCTCTCTGCAACCTCCTTTCAGGTAGTTGTAGAGGGCAATGAGGTCTTCCCTCAGCTTCATCCTCTCTAGACTAAACACCCCCAGTTCCCTCACCCACTCCTCATACGACCTGTGCTCCAGACCCTGCACCAGCTTTGTTGCCCTTCTCTGGACACGCTCGAGTCATTCAATGTCCTTTTTGTAGTGAGGGGCCCAAAACTGAAGACAGGAATTGAGGTACAGCCTCACCAGTGCCGAGTACAGGGGTAAGATCCCTTCCCTGTCCCTGCTGGCCACGCTATTGCTGACACAAGCCAGGATGCCATTAGCCTTCTTGGCCACCTGGGCACACTGCTGGCTCCTGTTCAGCCAGCTGTCAATCAACACCGCCAGGTCCCTCTCTGACTGGCAGCTCTCCAGCCACTCCTCCCCAAGCCTGTAGCGCTGCTGGGGGTTGTTGTGGCCCAAGGGCAGCCCCCGGCATTTGGCCTTATGGAAACTCCTGCAGTTGGCCTCAGTCCATGGCTCCAGCCTGTCCAGGTCTCTCTGCAGAGCCTCCCTACCCTCGAGCAGATCAACACTCCCACCCAACTGGGTGTCATCTGCAAACTGACTGAGGGTGCACTTGATCCCCTTGTCTAGATCATCAATGAAGCTGTTAAACAGGAGTGGCCCCAAAACCGAGCTCTGGGGGACACCACTCGTAACCGGCCACCAGCTTCATTTAACTCCATTCATCACAACTCTTTGGGCCCGGCCATCCAGACAGTTTTTTACCTAGCAAAGCATGTGCCCATCCAAGCCACAAGCAGCCAGTTTCACCCGGAGAATGCTGTGGGAAATGGTGTCAAAAGCCTTGCTAAAGTCAAGGTAGACAACATCCACAGCCTTTCCCTCATCCAATAAGAAGTTTTCCCTGTCGCAGAAGGAGTTCAGGTTTGTCAAGCAGGATCTGCCTTTCTTAAACCCATGCTGACTGGGCCTGATTGTCTGGTTGTCCAGCATGTGATTTTTGAGCAACTAAACATTTATAATACATTCATGGGAGCATTTGCTTCATTCAGTTCTATGTTTAATGACTATAAATTTTTCCAGGATCTCTTCAAATTCAGAGAGACAGCTTTTTATTGCACTAGCTGTACATCATGATTTATTTATTTATTTATTTTTAATTTTAAGATCGAACCCCTAGTAAATTAAGTAGGTTAATATTAAATATAACAATTTCAAACCAGTATTTGGTGGGTTATCCTTTGCTTCGTGACTTTTCTCTGGTGTTCATCATCTCCACACCAGAATTTGACAACTTGATACTTTTCAAAAGTAATGTTGACCAAAAAAATTAGAGCTAAGGAAGGCATTGTTTCCAAAACACTTAGTACAGCAGCCTGATGGAAAGTGCTGAGACTGTGTATGAATTTCACCAGATCAATTTATTCCCTGTTTGGTTATATGCTCTTCCTTGTTTTGAGCACTCAAAAAGTCTTTCCTCATGTTTTCAGCTCTGGGTCATAAAAGCTGATTCATACATTCTTAATAATTCTCTTTCCTGGGCAAAATGAAATAGGCTTACCTTGAGCTCATGAACAGTTAATTCTTTTTCTTGTTGTTAACAGTGAGTTTTTGTTTACAATTGAATTATCTATAGGTGGTAGAACCATATGTGAGAAGGTATGAAGATCTAAGGTCTTGTGATCGCTTGTCGCCTGTTTTCAAGGTGCTGAACAAAGACATAATGCAAAAATAACATACAGTGACTAGAACGTCATTGTATGTGGTACTTCACATGGTAATAAAACTAATAGACTGTGATGGTTTGTCTCTGGCTAAATGCCAGGTATCCACCAAGTTGCTCTATCACTTCCTCCCTTGTGGGTGAAACAAAAGCAAAGCGAAGCAAAGGTCCACACGTGGAAGCAAAAGCAAATAGATTTATTCTCTACTTCCCATGGACAGGCAATGTCGGGCCTTCTCAGGAAGCAGGGCTCCAATACACATAGCGGTTGCCTCGGAGGACCAAGGGTGACCCCACCCCCTTCCTCCTTTCTCCCAGCTTCATCCTAAGCAGACGTCATTATGGTCTGGAATATCCCTTTGGTCAGTTCGGGTCAGCTGTCCTGGCTGTGTACCCTCACAAGATCTTGCCCACCCCGTCCCACTGGGTGAAATGTCAGAAAGAGCCTTGGTGCTGTGTAAGCACTGCTCAGCAGCAGCCACAACACCAGGGTGCTATCAACACCCTGCCAGCTCCCAGCATAAACCACAGCACTGTGGGGGCTGCTATAGGGGAAAATCAATTCCAGCTCAGCCAGACCCAGTACAGTCTCCACCCCTTTTTCCATACCATTTATGTTATGCTCAGGTCCCACATAATATTCATTTATCCATTCCATAAACTTTCTTCACTCCTTCAGACGTTCAGTGACTTTGCTTCCTCTAAAACAAATTTGCCTGAAGCATTTTGTTAAAACTGAGTCCAGTAACTACATGTAAAAAACATGTCTCTATTCTTGTATGAAACAATGTCTTGTTTTCAGCTGTAATAAAATGCTGATAAGGAGTCTGGGACTCACTCAGTGAGGCGATGGATGCCATGTAATGATGAATAGGAAGGGGAGTCAGAAACATTAAAAATGAATAAAACCTTTGCTCCTGTTGCAAAGAATTAAATGTTTCTAAACATTTGAGAAAATTTTGACTTTTGTTTTTATTTTTTATTTTGAAAAGTTGGAAGGGCAATATAGCTGTTGTTGAGATCAGTAAGCGAAACTCTCAGAAATGTATAACATACAAGGAATGTATTTAATTTAAAATACAACAGCACTCAAAATACCTAAAAAGTGGACTTTCGAAGGAATAACTGATGTGAGATTATTGCCCTGCAGATTTGTTTCAAGTGATGAGATTCATTCTGGAAAGAATGGTTTCATTTCCAGAGCTCAGAATGATTTTTTTAACCAGTTAAAAAGAAATAAAGCAGACAAGAAACATCCCCAGAACTTCTTGTCTCTAAACTGTACAGATAGTGGCTATACTAAATATACAGGTTCATAAGTTTGGTTTTACCAAATTACTGGCAGGATCAGAGGTAAGGAAGGGTCACATCTGGTACCACTGAATTCAGTATGGCCAGGATTTTGCCCTAGATATGGACTAGTCTAACAAAAATTTTGGAAAGTTTCAAGCATAAAATCAGGAGATGACTCTTGAATTTGTTAGTTGCTTTTCTAGCAGGTTCTCTCATAGAAAGAGTGGTCCAACCATTACATTTTAAAGATTTGTTATGTTACAAAACAAAAGGAGGTCTGATCTCAAAGAAATCTAAGTAAATAACTTCTAAAGAGTGGAAATACTGTAAAATGAGTCTTAAATCAGGATGGAATAGTCAGTTCTAAGATTTTGTATATTTGTTCTCTGTGTGTTGCTAGATTTCTTTTTCTATACAAAATTCAAGAGCTTTTAGTGGAAGAACAGGGGACATTGCAATTAATGAGGAACTTTTAAAATTAAATACCTAAAGCACATGATTTATAGAATGGTTTTATTTTCTTACTTTTAACTACATTGAACTTGTTGCTTATATTAATCTGTAGAATTCATTGGTACACAAATAGATGACATTCAAAACCTGATAGGTTAGATATTTCCTATATGTTTATGTTTCTGTTATAAGAATATCCAGAGTTATGTTATATGTATGATAATTGAAATCTGATACAAATCAATTCAGAACACAATTTGTATGTCTACTGTAGGCAAAGGGGAATCTAGTATTGAGGACTTCTTTGTGTCTGCATATAGAAGAATTCCTACAACTTCTAATATGTCTGTTTAAAGAGAAAATCTGTCTAGACAATCAATTGCAGGGCTTTTTCTAAGTTCCTGTAATAGATGGTATCTTAACTCTGTTTTCCTTCAATGTCTCTATTTTAGTTCTTTTTCCTTGTTTTAATTTAAAACCAAGTCATGTTAATGTAATGGGAAGCCTTCTGTGTATTAACACAGCTCAATTATACTTGAAACGAAAAGAACTCAGTTAATTTCTGCACTGCTTCCATTTTATATTATGAAGTGTATCTACATTAGAGTTATGCTGAAATGAAATGTAAAAACTAGTGGACTGCAAGTAAGCTACTCAACTCAGAAAGCAATAGCAGTCTTGCTAGTGCAGTTTGGTGCACAGCAAATTTTATTTGTTACCTGCAGCTAAAATAATCTGTACTGAACTCCAAGCAAAGCTGACAATCAGATGGAAGGTACTACATAGAGATACCCTGCCTTAATTTAAACATTTTGTAGGATTTGTAAGAGTGACAAATTTTGAGATGCATTCATTAATGAGTTTGTATATAGGAAGATGAAATAAAAACATGAAAAAATAACATTTGGAGCATGAAACAGAGTTAGAAGAGCTTTCTTTCTAGACTAAATTTGACTGGACCTGGAACATGTCTACTTAGCAGAATATTTGGGAAAAACAGCTGTCCATAGCAGGAAGAAGAAATCACTTTGAGGAGATTTTGCTTTCAAAATGTATTCAGACAAGTTAAAAACCCTTAGGACCTATGTTAATCAGGAAAAAAAAATGTTGCAAATTTCTTGGCCTGGTCATGGTAAAAATGGTAGATTTCATGGATTAACACATTAAAAGATGAAACAACAAGGATGCAATTATCTATGTTGCTTAAGAATATTATTATCAAAGATTATACATGTCTTCTCAAGGATAAAAATGAATACAAATGACATGTCCTCTAACTTGTGCTTTGTCAATTCTCACCTAATTGCACTTCAGTGCATGCCATAGAAAGGATTCTCAATTGGTGTACATCTGTTGTCTCCAGGGGAATTGTGCCAATTTGTCTTAGCAAAAGACATTCTCTGGGTTGTTTATACTATGAATCTAGGCTTTATTTAATTTTGAAGTGTTTAAAATAAAAATTAAACAAATTTTAACCCAATTATTTGTTTTTGCACTTCCTTCTTTAGCTGTTTGTCAGTAGGATAAATGCACCTGATTCTCAAATACCTGTTCATATCTCTTTAGTTAGAAAGTAATTACACATTTCTGAAATACAAGAAAAGTCACTGAAATAATTTGCTTTATCGACATAATTTTACATCTATTCAGAGCACTTTGTTTAACTTCCATTTCATTCTCACCTGTGTTTTTGTTTTCTTCCAAATGTCTTTTTTTGCCAAAGATAGTAAATGTCTGTGTACAGTTTCCTGGAAAACATTATACCTGTAACACACAACTTCTTGTAATTTGCATTTGTGCCCATCCTTCCAAAGTTTTTAGACAGCTTCTCTCTGTAGGATGGAATGTCAGACAAATTAGGGCTATTGGTGATAGTTCTTCTGGTTATAAATGTTCTCTTCCTCACTGCCTTTGCTTTTAAAGCTTGTGTTATTCCAGACAGCAACTGGTTGAAATTCATCATCCCTTCAGAGACTGATCTTTTTTTCAGAATGTCTTCTGTCTTCAAAAAGAATGATTTATTTTCTGTATAAATCAGGAGACTAGCATGCATGCACCACTTCCTACATCTTATGTGTGATCATGAACTTTTCAATGACTCTTCTGTGACCTTTATTCTGTGGTGATATTTTCTCCTTTTCACATGCAGCTTTCCTTACTCTGTTTTCACAATCAATGAGGTCAAATAGAAAAAAATGTCCTCAGTTCCACAAGCAAATGAAAATGTCACCTCTGTAGTCAGTTCTTGTTTGCAGGAAGCAAAAATCATCAGTTGTGGCTGAAGAATCTTGAAAGATTCAGAGTTTCAGTCCTGGTGCCTTCGTAGGCCTTTTCTGACATGTTTAATGTTTTCAGCATCATTCTTCTCTCACACAGAACAGCTTTATTGCAGTTTAACATTGCTGACCTCCTTGAATTATTCCTTATTTACAAAGATGCAAGATAGAAATCAGGCCTTTGTGATGTATATATGTGCTGAAAAGCATGATTGATTTTTTTTTTCTTCTTAGTTTTATATGTTGCTTGTACTTCTATTTCTTAACCTGAACAGTATACTTTTATACTATCTATGTTATCTATACTGTTATACTGTTATGTTATACTGTTATACTATATGTTATACCGTTATACTATATGTTATACTGCTATACTATCTATGTTATCTATAGATACCTCTGAGCTCTTTGGAAATGAATGAGAAAATTATTTCAAAAGGACATTGGAATGTTTCAACTGAAGAGGAAAACAAAATATTCAGTAAGAATTTGATGACCATCTCAACATATTACCTTCAATTCTTAGCCTTTTAATTCAGCATCACACCTGCAAGGGGTCCACCATTTAAATCCTCTTTTTTTTTTTTTTTTTTTTATTATTAATTTTCTCTTTAAATATATGAGCATTGTGCTTAGTCGCATGACCTTCAAAATATTTTCATGTTGCAAAAGATGCAATATTTTATCTCAAAGAGATTAAAACATTGCTCTTACATTGCTTTGGGCTTTTGTACTCCTTTATTTTAGCTATGTTTTAATCTTGTTACTTGATTCATTGATGAGACTACAAGTAGACAGAACAGTGTCAGTTATCCTATGAATCTTTCTATTACTGCTTCTGTCTCTGCCTTGACAAGGAGGGAAAGAAAAAAAGCATGAAAAGAAAGTTAAACACATCTTGTGCTAATGTAATGATGAACACAAGTGATATAACCCCAGTGTGGCACTTTGGGCAGAGGACAACAACACTAAATAAGAAAGAGAGAGTGACATGAACATGCAAGAGTAAAATGAAAGGAGCACATAAAGAAAATAAGGGGAATGATCCCATAAATTCAAAATTAAGTTCCTTTTTCAATTTCCATGAAGTGAGATCCCCATGATGGATACCTGGAAGGGCAATAACTTTTGCTATTCTCTTATACTAAAATCTCTAAAAAGAGATAAATTTACTTATTAACATTTTGGGAATTGACTCCAAGCCTTTGAATTTAGTAATTTATTTATTTTCAAAATCAGACCTTTTATGATATTCTTTAATGGGTATCATAAGCTGCATCAGAGAATCCTGGTTTGCATTTTATTTTCTTTTTATAGCATTAATAAGCAGTCCATTTAGGAACAGGACAGTCTCTTGTCATTTCTGTAGTCTTAAAGTTTTTGCTGCTGTTAAGTATAAATTAGAAAAAAGGCTACCTGCATTTGCTGAAAGGACCCTCTTGCTCTGCAATCTCATATTTGTTTAGAATTTGCTCAACTCTTACTTTTGACAGGAACTTGAATATCAGAACTATTTATACAGAGATTTTCAGTAATCCGTTGCAAATATATGAATTCTGAGGTTCAAATTTATTTATTTATTTATTTATTTATTTATTTATTTATTTATTTATTTATTTTTCCAGCAGAGCCGCAAATCATTTCACAGAAATGTCTTTTCCTCCCTGCCTCCCTGCCCCAATTCCTCTGTGAGCTGCAATGTATGCTTGCAGAGGTAAACATTCACATTCTATCACTGAAGCTCTCTTCTCCCATACTTGTACAGGAGACACATGATAGGGCTTTGTTAAGATGATTATCTGAGATCTACAGAATTTGCTTCTGGGTGTCAGATAAACTAACAAAAAGGGGATTTTACAGAATAGAATTGCAAAGCTCTTCATATCTCTTCTGAGAGACATGTAACACATGAAAGATGATCCTTTGAAGATAGATCAATTTCATCTCTTCTTTGTGAAGGGCCCTTCAGCCATAGAAGCAGTGATGCCTGCCAGGGTAAAAAAGCTCTGTGTTAAGGGTGGGGAACAGAAGAATTTGGGATGTAACAAGATAAAACCAAAAGAATCACTTTGTGTGTCTGTGTGTGTGTGTGTGTGTTGGGGGTTTTTTGGTGTTTGTTTTTGGTTTTTTTTTTACACCTTTTAGGACCCGGTAGTGAGATGGAAGCAAGCAGAAGGGAAGGAAGGATTGTTCTGTCTGTATCATTTCTCTCTTGCCTGTCACTACAATCTATATCCTCAACTCTACATTAAAATATTTTAACATCTGCTCATTCTATATGTATGTAAAAATTTCTTGCTCTAATGATTTAGATAGCAATATTCTCAGATTTGCTTTCTTTTGTGCCCTATATGACCTATGGGACTTCCAGAGGTAACTAATTGGTTTCTTTAAGGTGTAGAAAAATTACAAAAATGCCCGTACTACTAACCTTTGTCTTTATGTAGTCCTGATGTTAGCAGAATTTCCATTTATTTAGGGCCATGTTAAAAATATTTGAGAAGAGTCTTAAAGTGAACCTCTATGGACACTACTTTCCATGTTAGCTTATCGTTTTGGAGATTTTCAGCTGTGTGATTGTTCAAAAATCTCATGTCTTATGGTGCTTTGCCTGGGACTTGCATCTGCAGAATCACATTTCCTGAAATGTTCCAAACTTTCTGTTTTGCTCTTGGGAGGTTGCTTTCATAGTGTCTTCATTCTCTTCCTTTTTCTTCCTTTTTTCCCCCCCCTTTTTTTTTTTTTTTTTTTT
>NW_020799142.1:0-20133 GCF_003259725.1 Athene cunicularia | reverse complement strand
AAAGAAAAGAAAAGAAAAGAAAAGAAAAGAAAAGAAAAGAAAAGAAAAGAAAAGAAAAGAAAAGAAAAGAAAAGAAAAGAAAAGAAAAGAAAAGAAAAGAAAAGAAAAGAAAAGAAAAGAAAAGAAAAGAAAAGAAAAGAAAAGAAAAGAAAAGAAAAGAAAAGAAAAGAAAAGAAAAGAAAAGAAAAGAAAAGAAAAGAAAAGAAAAGAAAAGAAAAGAAAAGAAAAGAAAAGAAAAGAAAAGAAAAGAAAAGAAAAGAAAAGAAAAGAAAAGAAAAGAAAAGAAAAGAAAAGAAAAGAAAAGAAAAGAAAAGAAAAGAAAAGAAAAGAAAAGAAAAGAAAAGAAAAGAAAAGAAAAGAAAAGAAAAGAAAAGAAAAGAAAAGAAAAGAAAAGAAAAGAAAAGAAAAGAAAAGAAAAGAAAAGAAAAGAAAAGAAAAGAAAAGAAAAGAAAAGAAAAGAAAAGAAAAGAAAAGAAAAGAAAAGAAAAGAAAAGAAAAGAAAAGAAAAGAAAAGAAAAGAAAAGAAAAGAAAAGAAAAGAAAAGAAAAGAAAAGAAAAGAAAAGAAAAGAAAAGAAGATTCAAAGAGAATAAGAATTATTGGAAATCAGGGAATCGATTACACTTTCTGGATAAGGATCTTCAGTAATTGCATAGTTTCATAGCCAGTAGGTGAAGGAAAGAAATACAAAATGTTTGATAGAACTAAATGGAACTACAGAGTTGGTTAAAGTGTAATTGAAAACTTAGCTATTGACTAACACCTGAAACACATGGAAAGCTATCCTTGTGAGTTACCTGAAACAATTAATGCTGTGTTCAAATGCTAAGTCTACACACATGATACTTGCCAAGTGAGATACTGTATTGAGCACTGTCATGGGATGGATATCAGTAGCAGAAGATAGATCCATGTAAATGCATTGTTATTTAAGTGTAGAGTGTCTTTCAAAGCTGTTTTTAAAGACGGCACATGAGAGTATATGAAGAGCAGTTGTACTTTGAAATCCATATGGTCTTTTTTTTTTTTTTTCCTGAAAACACTTGAGACAGTAAAAACACTTTAAAAATACACAAGAAGAGGTTAGAAAGACTTTCAGTCTTCTAGTTACATTCCCGCTCTTGTTATGGAGCAAGGTATCAGGTTCACTGAATGCAGAACTTAAAGGCAGTGTATAAAGACATCACATAAATATGCTTAGGGCAGTCCCAGGATCGTTCTGTATGCTCTTGTTTTATGTTTTCTTCTGGGAAATGTATTTAGATGTCTTTGCTGAATGTCATTTATTAGAACCATGGATATGCACAGGAAACATCCTGATGTCTTGAGACAGCTAAAGGATGAAGAGTAAAGGGCTTATGATACTGTTCTCTAAATGATTAGGTAAATGGTTTTATGCTGAAACCATGTGACATTTACAGATATTTCTAGATAACCAGATTCAGGTGGAAGAGTGTCTTTTGATCTTGTTTCATCTGAACAGCTTTTAAGTATAATGGCCTGTATTCTGCAACTTATTGAATGTAAAAGATGTTTTCATTCATCTAATTAGGATAAAGGCCATTAAGGTGCTATTTGGCCAGACCCGAAGATGTGATAGCAAGTGCTTATACTGCTGTGTTCTTTACATTGAATGTAAAATATGTGACATATAGCTTTTTTAGACTTCAAGGCTATATTTTTCACAGTGATACTATTTATTTGTGTTGTCAATAATTTAAAAGGACAGACAACGTTATGATATTCAGCTATTGAAAGAAACAGCCTTCCAAAAAACCTAGCAAGAAGCAATTAGTTTAAATGCATTGTTTAACATGTTACTGAATGAGATGGGAAGGTTTCTTTTTAAGGAAATAAAAGAAAGGCTCAAGACAGTTATGATTTTAAAGAATAAGGAAATAGTCAAAGTTGAAAAGCAGCAGTACACTGCACACATATCAGGTCCAGCTACAGGTTATCTCAACAGAATCACAGTGTGAGTAACACATAATTTATAACACATGAGCTTACAAGCTGAAAAGTTCCTTTTTAAATTTATTTAAAATTGTTAAATACTTCACAGCATTTGGAGAACATTCAGTCTCCACATCTGTGGGTAACCTGTCTCAAGAGAAGCTTTAAAATGTTTAAGATATTTAAATATCTTTAAATGTTTAAGATATTTAAATATCTTAAATATCAGCTTGGTCAGAGTTATTCATAACAGCATTGTTTTGCCAGCATCTCATGGCTGGCTACAGTTATTTTAAGTATTTAAGCTCGTAATACAACCAACACAGGTTACAAAACATTTGTCCAAGGAGTTTTCCCTTGGACAAATGTTTTCACTTCAGACAATTTACCAGTGTCATTACTAGTATGTGCAAAGGAAGGACATACAGTGCAGAGTTCTTTAGCCTTTGTTAGGCTGCCATCACAATACATGTCAAATCATGTTTTACCACAGCAACATCAGGTAGCAACACCTTTCTGCACCAGGCACCAGAGATCTGTAGTCTAATTAATAGCTTTTACCTGTGTGAAATCTTTCATGGCCTTTCATAATTGTGTGTGTGTGTGTGTGTGTGTGTGTGTGTGTGTGTTAGTATGGACCAGTCCTATTTGTCTTTCTTTCTGGTCTTTAAAACATGATAGTCCTTCAAAAAGCATTGGGAGTTAAGATTTGTTAATGTCTCAAGCTATGAATGTATGGAAAAGATTGAGCTGGCTATTTATCTTTTCAAAAGAAAGTTGCAAATACAGAATTAATAGTTCCACATTTAGTTGGAATCAAAGAAAGACAGGGCTGAAAAGGACCATGAGAGATCATTTTGGGTAGCTAGGCCATCCATATGCATAATATTTTCCATTAAATTATTAGCTTGATACAGAACTGGTTTGCAGAATACAAGGCTGTTGTAAATTCCAGGGTCTCTGGGTGCCCTGTTTTGACTTGGTCAGGGCAAATAGAATAAACTCTGTGTCTGGATTGCACAAATATAGTATGCAGGACATACTCCACACTTTCTGCTAGTATATCCAGACAAGAAATGTGGGAACACCTAACTGAGGAAGATCAGTGAATGCTAACAATGCTAGAAGTGTAGAAATTGAGTATGAACAAGAGTGTGCTGACATTATGAAGAGAACCTTAAATCATTCAGAGCTGATATAGAGAGAAACCCACTACAGAACAATCTCATGTCTGACATACATACTAGCCTATACTGACAGATAAGTCAGTTCAGCCAGAGAAAGCCAGTGTACAAAACCACTTGTAATTTCCCAATTACCTTGTCCCAAATAAGGGGAGATTAAAATAGTCATAAAAGGGAAGAACAGTGAAAGTCTATTCGATGAGAAGTGCAAGATCTTGCTCTTGCCTTCTAGCTCCTGGAATACACATTTGTGAATCAGAAAACCAGACAATAGTTATTCTCAGTTCTTATAGAATAGTAGTTATTCTCAGTTTTTTTTTTTTTTTTTTTTTTTAGTCTCTGTGTGTATGATTAAAATATTATCTGATCGTGGGTTCAGAAAGGGAAGATATGTCAGCAGAAGCATGGGGCAGACAGACTGTCTGGATATTGGGGAGGGTTCTTAAACGATTCCAAGGGTGAGATTAAGACACAAATGAGGTCAGAGGCCATACAATCTGGTAAGCTTTATTTCCTGTAGCAACTGATAATAGCAATAGGACAGAGAGAAGAAGAAAGAAAAACTCAGAATATCTAAGCAAGCAAATTAAAGAGATGCAGCAAGATTACTTATCACCACCATGAATCTAGCGGCGTCCCACTGGTTCACTCTCGGTGCAGATAATGGGAGATCCCTGAAGGTGAAGGAGAATCTCTTGAGAGAAGAATATGCAGTCCTTTCATCATCCCAGTCCCCACACTCAGTCTGCCCATTTCCACATAGCTCGTTATCGTATTTGCCCTCAATGTTCCTCCATGCGCATATGCCTAGTAGTCCACAGCTGTACTGGAGGGGGGGTTAGCCAACAATGCCTTCAGCCTCTGCATGTCCTCCTCATCCCCCAGCCCTGTGTGCATGCGCAACTTCATAGATGTTATGAAAGATGTAATTGTTCCAGCTCCGGCCAGACACTGTGGGTTTTTCAGGGATATTTGTGTCCTCTTCAGGGTGTACTTCTTCACGGCAATGGTATGTTGAGGCCTAGTTTAGGAAGTGGTGCAGTGCTGAAACAGGCAGTTGACATGGTCTGACAGCCTTGCACCACCCTGCGGCTCAGGAGGTGGTAATGGTGCAACAGCAATGCCGAGACAAAACACCTGACTCAGTCCCTTACACAGACATGAAATAAGCACAGGTCTCCAAAGATGAAAAGATATTGGATTAAAAACTGCAACTCTTTCTGTCTTTCTTCTCTGTCTTGTTAATTTCAGAGAATTATGCATGATCAAGTCAATCTGAGCATCATAGACAAATGTCCCCATTCTTCATCTAGATAATGATTTTATATTTTGCACAAGGCATAAACAGGCTTATGATTACAATATTTCCAATCAAAGTGCTCTTTAAAAAGTATCAGGGCTTTAAAAATTAGTTTCAAAAGTTTTTATTTGACTTCACTATGGAGGTCTTATGCTGCATTCAGGTTGAAAACCTTTTTTATAGGTCAGAAAGTAAACGGCAAGAAATACAGAGAAAAGCAAATGCAGATACACCCAGACGGAGAGACAAAAAGGCTAGATTTCAAATATTATGCAGAAAATTACATTTCTGCAGTTTCAGCTACTTAACTGTAGGAATAAAAAGCAAGTCTACTGAGCAAAACACAATCAGATCAAACATAACCTAGATGCAATATTTGGAATCATAGTCTATCTAGCTCCAAAAGTGTTTGGAGATTTGACTGTACCTTGGGAGTGAGGCAATTTTTAATTCTGATCTAAAGCCTGTAAATTTTGGGAAATACATGTTTTTCCCTGCAGTTTACTGTTCTGATCACTGTTGTAAGATTCAGTATTTGCTAGCATGCTTATTAGGTGATATTTATCCTTAAACCTATAAATATGTTTTACAGACTGTTTGTCAAACTAGATCAAAATAACTGTCTTTAATTATCTAAATGCATCCATAAGGACACATAACTTGGGGGTTTCTCACATAACAGGCTGCATACAAATTCATACAAAGCTGCATTCTCTTCATCTAAAAAGAGTAATCAGTACATGTTTTCACTTTCTCTTTTTTATTTGTTTTCCAATTAAGCTTTTGACAGCTTAGAAAGCCTTATGTTTGGAAAAGGATTTGGGAAGTAGATTTCTTCCACAGAAAGTGAGGTCAAGAAATGCATCTGTCACTTTTATTGCTTTCTGACAGTTCAAGTCACCAAAGGCATTTGATAAAATTTAATTGCTGTCACAGCTGTAAAGGTCACACCTGGGACTTAAAGCACAAATCAGCTACAACACTGAAACATAAGTGACTGAGAGGGAAAGGAGTGTGTGTACTCATGTACATGTGTGCATGTGAGAATGCATTTCACAAAAGCACCATCAAAAACTACCAGGTTATTTTCAGCTTAAGAGTAGTTGGAAAGTATGAAATTCCTAAATGAAATGCTCTCATATTTTTAAAATATGATGGTTTTCATTTTGCATTAAACTATAGCATAAATGTTTTAAAATGCCACTTGAAAATATAGCAATTATGTCAAGACAATTAGAATTAGTACTTTTTGCACTTCCGTAAACTTAAGAGTAACACATATTAGCCAACTGTTTGTTCATTCTACCACACTAGAGAATTATTGACTTCAATGGAAAACCCAGCATTTGAATCCCATTTCTAAAATAATTATAAACAATTTATTAAAATATCAGCAGTTTTTTCCCCAGTTGTTCAAGGCATTTTGTTCTATTAAAATGGTAAGCTGCTTTAGGATTTGAATTTTCTGAAATTTTCCCTAATTCAGAAGTTACAGTATATTTCTTTGCAAAAACTGATATACTTGGAACAGCTACTGTGCCTGCAGAATACTGCAAACAGAAAGCTTGGGAAAGATACTCAGTACCAGAACTCATTCATGTTAATTTTGTTTTTCCCAAGGAAGATCAAAAGTGTAACCATGAAGACAGTATTCTGTTACTCTTCATGAAGAATGAAATGATCTAATGATGTCCATAGAGTAAGCAGGATGAACTTCCTTATCTATTTCATTATGAAGCTGTACTGCTACTTTCATAAACTCACACATGTGTGCACACACACACATGCACACACACATAAAACCTGCCAGATTCAGACCTACAACCCATACGTATACCGCTGTGCACATATGTTGTAGTTTCCATGACTCCGGGAAAACAGTAAACATCTATCCAGGTGGTATGTTTTCTTGTGACATGAAGCAGAAGAGGACAGCACCATTGGCTCTACATACAAATAATCTTTGAAAAGCCAGGCTCAGTATGTATTCCAACCCTGTTTTGAACAGGAGGCTGGAATAGGTCAGAATCTGAGGCCCCTTCCAATCTCATTTCTAAGATCCTATGACCCTATGTTATGGATAATCTTTATTTTTTCTATAAAATGAAATTTTATGCATTGTGATTTACTGTTATGATAAATATTATTGTAATACCATGTCATGTCAGCTCCCTAACCCTGAGGTGGAATCTTCTTACACTAAGTACTCTACAATCAGTAAAGTCACTGCACAGATAAGAGATGGCAACAGACACTTTTGAAGATTACAAGGGATCAATAAGACAGTAATAGACAGTATGATAGGCAATATGCTGGACTTAATCTGAAACAAACTGCTGTCAAATATATGTAAAGGACAGTAATAAAATTCTGAAGTACAGCAAATCCTGAACATTCAGAAGTACTTGTCACGTAAAAAATCATGCACCGTTCTGCATAAGGAAATCAGTGTCTACAAGTCATTTACAGTTCCTTTGCAAAACTGTTTCATTCAATTTCTTCAGGAACTATTTAAAGTATTAAATGTCAGGTGTTTCTTACACTAAAGTCTATATAATCTTGGATGATGAGCAAACAACAGCTAGCTGTGAGCCAGCAGTTATCTGTAGCTAGACTTTTTCTTATATCTGATGTAGTTTCTTAGTATGAAAATGCCATCTTCTGTTTCAGTATCTCATTATGAACTGACAGATTTGCTATTATTATTATTATTATTGTTATTATTATTGTTATTGTTGTTATAATTATTATTATTACTGTTATTATTACTATTATTATGCCCATCTACAAAACACAAAAAAATCCACAATCTCCAGATGTGCTGTGCAACAAGAACATCTTTTTTTCCTAAAGAAGGTTCTTGAATTCAATACAGTGTTACATTCACTGATGTGCAGAGTACACCACAGCTTACTCAACAGGTGAACAGTGTACTGTTTAGGTGTGTATGTCATATATTAAAGAGACCTATATGTTTTAAAATATTTCAGATTTAATCATAATAATTCTCTTTATTTTTAGTGCTCAGCCACTAGTTTTTAAAATTAAATTCAGATTTTTCATCACTGGACTAATTGTAACAGCCCTTGTGGCCTCCTTTCACCTGACGTTCAAAACAATTGTTAGCAAAATTATTCACCGATAGAGTTCAATGTCTGCAGAAATCCTAACACAGTGAACAGTGCAGTTCACACAGTACAAGGACAGGCTTTGAAGTACAACCTACAAGGTTCAAATGGTATCAGAGGGCTGACACTGGATATGTTACTAGCTTTTTCCTTGCCTAGAAGAAAGTTTGCCTTGTATTGATGCAGGTATCAATAATATGGCCCTGAACATAAAAGAGTCTCCTTGAGTTCATATAAAGTACATGAGAAGTAGCTATCACCTCAGAAACTAACCCAGCATATTATTAAAAGACTACTTTATAAATTCAGTGTTTTCCCAAGGCAGTTTCTAGTTTTCTAAGTAAAATAGAGTTTTGAGAGATTCAACACACTCTTTTTCTCTCTCATAAATATCCTTTAAATATATTTGGTTTAGCTTTAAACAAAAATATCTGTTTATATTATCTAAAGAGAAGCAACCCCCTATTACTAACATTAGGGTCAAAGGGAAGATGTTAGAATCAACTATCACATATTTTCATTGTTCAAGCGAGATCATGATTAACTGAAAACTTATCTGCTTTGTAGTCAGGATCTCTCTCCAAGATTTTGATTCAGCATAAACTCAAGATCAGCAATGAAAATAATTCACATCTCTGAAAGCTTGCAAAGACTATACTGGAAGTTCTCCAAGGTAATTTTGTCACTCCCACTTTCAAACAGGAAAGGATAGATATATTAGCCTAGTTTTATTTAGATTTTTCAAACAAGATGTAGTACTCCTCCAGAGTCATTAGAAAAAGATGTAGAAATAGCTTTCAAATTTTAGATCATCAGAGTCTATGCACTCCATATTGATTTAGCTAGGGAATCACTTTACAAAGTGTTCTTAATTCTTCGGTGCAACCTTCATTGTATGACACATCACTTGGAAGTCTTAAACCTGTGACAAAACTACTGGGTTTTGCAATATAAAAACCAATGTGGGTAAATCTAAATGATCTCAAGGGAACAATCAGTGGAAATTTACAAGTCTATCCCACAGTAGTATCAAAAGCCTGTTAAAAGCTGCTGGGTCTTGTTTCTTCAGCCATCTTATCTGAAGCCTTAACTCTGTCATTGATAAATGAAGTACTATATACATTGTATAACTTTTTAAAGAAAATAATGTAAACGAATGTAATAGCAAAACTTTAATGACTATGCAGAACTATACATTAAATATTATATATGGTTTTGTGGAAATGTATTTTTAGGAACTAGATGATGATGATAACCTAATAATTTATATGACATTTCAAAGTATTTTGTACGTTCAATCCTGTAAAAGCACATGTGTTTAGGATTAGAACACTTCAATATAGGAAAAAAAAAAAAAAAGTGAAGAATACAAAGTTAAAATAGATTAAATTAATAATCTTATAATTTTGAGTACTGATTCTCCTCAGCTAGAAGGGAACAAAAGAGGAGGAGGAAGCAATAATCTAGCTCTGCAAATTTCAAGGTATAAGGTCCTGTGGCAAAAGATGCTTAGTTCTAATCCTAGCTCAGACAGAGGGTACCAAATTATGTCAGTTTTAAAGGACATACCATTTGCACTAGTATTTACTTGACAGATGAATTTAATTCATAACACATTGGTCTCTCCTCTGATTATACTTCATATATTGTCCATAAACGCTGCTTCCTGTGGAGCAGCCTTATAAACTACTTCTTTCTCCTTCTCCTTCTCCTTCTCCTTCTCCTTCTCCTTCTCCTTCTCCTTCTCCTTCTCCTTCTCCTTCTCCATTCTTCTTCTTCTTCTTCTTCTTCTTCTTCTTCTTCTTCTTCTTCTTCTTCTTCTTCTTCTTCTTCTTCTTCTTCTTCTTCTTCTTCTTCTTCTTCTTCTTCTTCTTCTTCTTCTTCTTCTTCCTTTTCTTCTTTTCTTCTTCTTCTTCTTCTTCCTTCAAATATATGAAAAATTCTTCCTGCCATTCCTGCCCTATTACATTACACTACTCAGAGACTCAACACAGCAATGCTATGTCACTGACAAACCCAGAAAATGTTTAATAATAATTTCAGCCAATTACATAAATTAATTTAAGTAAATTTTAGTAAGATAGCTAATTTCAGTAAATTTAAGCAAAATGTTAATAGGGAATCTATCTTTCAGAACTTCTGAAACTGTTCATAGTTTCCTCAGTTTCAATCACAACTTAAAGAGAATACAGGATGTAAGTAAGAATCAACAGAGAGCTACAGATGAGAAACTATATTGCAAACTTGTTTGCAACAAGCAGATCATCAGTCTCAGAATCATCATACAACTCGAGATCATCCTCATTATCTGGTCAATGGTAAATGGAATTGTCATCAGACATGATCTGAGGTCAAGAAAGTCACCAGAACTTAAATTTATTAAGATTTAATGAACTAACTCTCTTTTTCTGGACCGCTGGGCTATCAGATTACTAAGCCTGAACTGAAAAGGGGGTTAAAAGTAAGTCATTACAACATATATTTGAAGTAGATACAGGTGGAAAAATACTTTCCATATTTCCATAATCAGAAATTCATAAATCCTGTATGTCTTTACATAAACTTCTAATTACATTTAATTACCTGGAGGACTTCCATACTTACCTGGATGACTATTCAAATATACTTGTTCTGGATACTACATACAACCCAACATTGTTCAAAATTCACTCTAATATTTTATAAATTTACTCATTCACACAATATATCTGTCCTTATGCTAAAGTACTGCTACCTGAACTGGGTGAGCAGTCCTTTTATCAATATCTCCCATCTTCTTTCTCTCTCCTCCTCTAAATGGAAACAATAAAAGCTAAATAGATGTATGTATTTCCAGAGCTTTGTAATCAAAAATTATTTTATGCAACCCTATGGAAATCTTTCTCTAATAAAACATTATCACATTTATTACTACCATTATTTAATTGCCAACACAGGCAATCACTAAAATTGCCAAATGAATTGCTAAATAGTTCATCATGCCCTTCTGATGAATGAAGATACCTTCACCGTATAGCTGGGGCTTGGCTGCCCAGAATCTGAACTTGGGAAGCATTAGGGTTTCAGGAAGTCCTGAAATGAAATAATATTCTTTATCATGCACTCAGAGAACAGGTACTTTTTAATAACAGTTGGATAAACAATTACTAACAAATGTGGCTTTCTAAAGAGCAAACCATGGCAACTTCCAAACTCCCATAAAAATAAATTAGAATGTAAAGTTTAAACCATACAACTCAGTTTGAATATATCCATGCAGAAACCAATTATTATAATCATAAAAGTCCATACTATCGCACGTGAAACTTAATCTACTGTTAAAGTTTTCCATCTATAATTTCTCTATGAATCAGAACTATCTATCACAACAATGTTAGCATAGCATAGTTAAATTTTTACAAAAAAACAAATACTAGGCCATTTCTTCATGCTACATGTCTTAAAGACATATAAATACTGCTTCCTTACCTATGCTGTGCCAGGATATGCCATGATGTTATACATATCCACCTGTATAAAATATAAAGGAATTTCATTATTCAGTTAAAACAAAATTAATTAGAGTTAAATAGTATGAAGAGTTAATTTTATTATCAGTTTTCCCACGGAAATATCTGGAAGAAAACATACAAGTATTTGCCCATATGATCCTTTCTTCAAGCATACAAGCTCTGACCATAATATCTGAATCAGAAAGTTTTAGTGACTGAGAAGAAAAAAGACAAAAAGAAATGGAAAAAAGAGAAGGCAGAAAACTGTTGAAGATAAAATTAATAAATTAGCTGTGGGTTTCTTTTTAAAAATAAGTGCTAACAACCTCTTCTTCCCGACATTACTAAACTAAATTTTGTAATAAACTGTCCATCCTGGGCATACATCCATGTAACTTCATCCCATCTCTGTTTCTCAATCCACTAACATAATTATAACACAAAAGGTCTCCATGCCAATGACATCTCTGATTACAAATGAAGTCATATGCCTTTTTGATTATTATTACTCCTTTCCAGCACCTACCACAAAAGATGTTAAGAAACACCAACAATACACAACCCCAAAAAGAGAACACCTTGAAAATTACAACTGTCCCATAATATGTTCTAGAGACCTTTATCTTCAGAGCTGTACTTAATTAATCCTCTTATCTGAATTCTTACCCATCAAAAGAACCTAGCTAATCTATAACAAATTTGTGTCTGCAATTTATAATTTCTTCATAATTTCACGTTCTCCCACACCATCCCCCAAAAATTCTGTCTTTCCCTATTTTTGGACTGCAAGAAGTGGGATATTTTGCCTTCTCTTATTTCCCCTCCTCACTTTCTAGCAGTTGAGAGAGAAGGGATTCATAAAGAAAATAATTATGAGAGAAGATAGAAATTTTAATTAGCACAGCACTTTCAATGTAACATGATATCCCAAGATACTTGAAAATAATATATTGTAAAAGGACTGGTAATTGTTAATTGTTGTCACCTACTTTACCAACTCACTTTCCTTCTAATTTATCCATGTTTCAGATTAAAAAAAAATGAGAATCCTGCAAAGCTACAAGTGAAAACATGAGAGGCTGGTGACTTTCTGACTATAAAAGACATTCTTATACCACTGTGATTAGTGAAACATGTCTGCATAGAGACTTCATCCCACTTTCCTTCCTTCCTTCAAAACAGCATCAATTGCAGCAAGGTGGTGTAATTCAAGGTCCGATTAAGGGGTCATCTCTCCCCCTCATCCAATTTATATAGGGACTACCACTGATTGCAATACTTCATTAAGGTTTTTTATTCACACTTGTGCCTAGAGGTCCCCCTATCTCCTTCCAGTCTTTTACAATGCAGCCCAGAGGGCTCTTTTTAACTATTCCCCCACTCTGGCCGCTTCCCATCTCATCTACTTGACCTTAACACACTACCCAATTAAGCTGACAATATCCCCCTCAGGCAGATGGTACAGAGGTGCCCTCTCCCCACAGAGTACGCACCTAAATTCAAGACAACAATGAACACAGAATTACTGCCTCCCACTAGAGGAGATATTTCACCTGTGACACTTAAAACACTGAGCCTGAACAAACAGCAGCACCAGTGACCCAGCAGGCAGGCAAAGTTTCCTTAGGCTCCGCACTAAGGAATGTTCACTTGTCCTACACTACCCCATACAGAGTCTGCCCTGCGCTTCATTCCTCTGTGGCCACTTCCCTGCCAGGATAACGGAACCGTGGGTCAGAGAACTCCGCACTCTGCAGCTGCATTTGGGCTATGTCTCTTTTTTCACATGCGAAACAATCACACAACCACACAAAGAGGCCCCTTACGCTTATTACCCACGCAACATAAAATGACAAATACTACAAATATCAAAACAATTACAACAATTGCTAAATCACAAAAGTCATAAATCAAAGCCAAAAGCATAAATCATATACCATGAGCCGTTTGCCATTTATCATTTACCACAAATCCACACCTGATCAATATCGACTGAATTATTATAAACGGTACCAGATTTTACATTTGATGGTATCACGGCAATGCCACACCTCTCCCGTAACACCATACTAGGAGTTCCCAAGTCGACTCAGGATACCAGTGTCGTCAGTGTGTTGAAACCACTCAGTCACCACGGGCCCACAACCACAAAACCACACTACTTGGGGACTCGCACCCCAACCCCAGGGGGAGCACAATGGCTCTTTACCTCACATAGGACGTCTCCTTCTGACTTAGAGGTCCCTCCTTTCTCCCACATACCTGATCCGCAGCCGATGGATGGCCTTTGTCTATCCCTGCGAAGATCGGCAGAGCGAGGGAGACTCTCTGAGAAAGAAGTCTTGGGGCACGCCTAGAGCATCCCCCTCTCAGCCAGTCCTGCAGCCAGACAGAGAGGGTCCCATCTGGGGTGCCAAAATGATTTGCAGAAAAAAAGACTCCACAACTCAAATAGAGTTATAAAGCAGGTATGTTTACTCCGGTGCCAGGGTGCAAGGGGATTTCTCCACAAAGCTTGCACACCCACCCCACATTTTACCAAAAAATTATAGAGTGTGGATATCCATATTCATTGGATTACATAACACAAACATACAGATACATGAGTAAGGCTGGGTTAGTTCAAAAGGCTGGTGTCAGCAGTTTATGTTATCTTTGCACCTGCGGATTGCCTCCTGGTGGTCGTCTTCGGGGGTCTTTGGGAGGAAGGCTCGTAGTCTCTCACTTTGTTATCCCTGGAGCATGTGAAGATTCTCTTGGCCAATTTCTTGACTAACAAGAGTGTTTTTCAGATGGTTTACTTTCTATCTTATCTAAGAGAACCAATAGAATTTCTACCATTCGTATATGGCTATCTTGACTCATTAGTTTAATTCCAACTATTTAGAGCCACCTGTTCCTCAAAGCCAAAACTATAATATTTTGCTGAACATTGTAGTCCTTGGTAGATTTTCACAGTGAACTGCTTTGTTTTGATGAACACAGTAGTCCTTGGTAAAATTTCACAGAACAGTCTGGGCATGCAGGATTCTTAAAAAAACCCTATAACTTGCTATAAGTAAGTAAATAAGTTCCTAAGCAGTTTTCTATAAGCAAATAAATCTCAAAACAAGTAATCATTTCTCTGTATCACCCCTGCCATACTCAAACCTTTTCTCATTGCAAAACGGGATGAGATCTAGAGAGACTTATAACAAATTGATAAATCTACCACGAACTGCTGGTAATAGTGAGGAAGAAGACTTAGAATCAAAAGGATTTACCCACTTGGGCAACATTAATGCATGAAACTATAAATCATGCCCAAAAAATGGGATGGAATGAAATACCCAATGAAACAAAAAATACAGGTCGCACTGTTAGGCAAATTAAACAATTGCATCAAAATAATTGACAGGAACAAAACCCCCCTGACCCACAATCTAGGGGTCAGGTATGGAGAAATGAACTATGGAAGCAAGCACTGTCACTAGAGCTGTGATTCAGAGACAGCCTATTGGTGTCATTCTGAGTCTCATTCAGGCATTTCAAGAAAAACGTATAACACCTCTTCGCTTTGCGATTAAGGAGCACTATGATAACATCCTGGGTTTGACGCATTGAACGGCCGGATCGGGCGTTTGCCAGACGGCAGCCTGTGGTCCTGCGGTTCAATTGCCAACCCTCACCCTAACAAAAATCAACAAACTGCCACGGTGCGTGTACTCCGTGTATACACAGTGCGTGTACTCCAGCACTTCCTGCATCAAGAACTGGGATTTCTAAAGTAATTGCAGATTTAGAAAAACGAAAGATTATTTCCCGAACTCACTCCCCATACAATTCTCCTGTTTGGCAATTCGGTAAACCAGATGGGAGATGGCGTTTAAAAGTCGATTATCTGTGTTTAAATGCTAATACAGCCCCATTGACAGCGGCAGTCCCCAACATTGCAACTTTAACCGCTACACTGCAAGCCGCCGCACATCCTTGGATGGCAGTGCTAGATGTGAAAGACATGTTCTTCATGGTCCCCTTAAGGGAAGAAGATAAAGAAAAAATTGCCTTTACATGGGAGGGTATCCAATATAATTTTAACAGACTCCCACAGGATATAAACACTCACCCATAATTGCTCATGCTGCGCTTGCTGAACTTTTACAGACTGTTTCACTCCCTGAAGAGGTAAAACTGTATCAGTATATAGACGATATTCTAATTGGAGGAACCTCTCCTAACAAGGTGGGGGAGGTGCCAGCAACAGTTTGGCAAGCATTGCATGAGGTACAAATTGAAATTCCACCTGCAAAATGTCAGGGACCAAGTAAAGACGTGAAATTCCTGGGTGTTATAATCAGATAAAGCCAATTTTTATAAAAAAATATATCTTTTTATTTGTGTTCAATCGATTTAGGGTGGGAAGTAATAGGCAAAGCAGCGCTGGGTGCATGGAGAGTCACAACTCTGCCACACACCCCGAGTTCCAAATCCAGCTTTTTTCATACTCTTGTGCCATCATCTTTAACCATATAGTTATAATTTATATTATATTTATAATTCCAAATCGTGGTATAATTTGTTCCAGTACTATTTTAGTTACTGATTGAGCAGTCGCTCTGGTGGTAGAAAAGGCTTCTACCCAGTGAGTTAATTGATCCATCATTACCAGCAAATATTTATATCTCCCAACTTCGGTGGTTCTGTGAAATCTATCTGGACCCTCTCAAAAGGTTGATAAGCTGTTTTCCTTCCACCAGCTGCGGTCTGTCTCATAGTTCTTTTATTAATCTTTTGACAAGTTAAACAACTGTATATAGCTTGTTTTGCAATTTCATATATTCCAATGCAGCCAAAATATCTCAAGAAATGATCACTCAAAGCCTTAGTGCCCCAAGTACTTCATTCTTTACAATTTATAAGTTAGATTTTGAAACCTTTACTCTTTTTTTTTTTTTTTTTTTTTTTTTTTTTTTTCCCCTCTTACATCCCCCTTACAAAGTTCAGCAGCTCTATAGTCCCCATCCTGACATCATTCTCAGTTTGTCCAGCTATTAATAAATCATCTACATATTGTAAAAGCTTTATTTTTGAGGATGGCTTGAATGTCTGCAGTAACTTTTTTAATGCCTGCCCCCAAAGGTCAGGCGATTCTGTAAATCCTTGGGGAAGCACTGTCCATGTAAGTTGTTGTTTTCTATTATTAGATGGATCTTCCCATTCAAATGCAAAATAATCTCTGTTCCCCTTGTCCAGTGGGGGGCAGGACCAAAATGTATCCTTTAAATACACTGTACCAAATATAGTTAGGGGTAGTTGGTTAAGCAGCATTATAGGGGTTTGCTACCACAGGGAAACGAGCCACAGTTTGCCAATTTACAGCCCTTAAATATTGTATCAATCTGTAAGATCTGTCTGATTTTAAAACCTGTAAAATAGGTGTATTATGTGGAGACATACAAGATTCCAATGTGCCTTTACTTAATAATTTGTCTATAATTGGTTTCAGCCCCTCTCAATCCTTTAGGGGAATGGGGTATTGTTTTATCTGAATTGGTGTCTCCAGATCAATTATATCAATTTTAATAGGCTTTATTTTAAGCTTTCCAATCTCTCCTTTTGTATACCAGACTTTATGATTTATCTGTTGCTCGTCTTTTTCCGTTTATATATATATATATATATATATATATATATATATATAATTTTTTTTTCCTTTTCCTTGTACTATTATTTTTAATTTATTTTTCTGCACCTCTATCTACTAAAAATCCAAACTCTTCTCTCTCTTTGGGGACTTAATTTAATTTTGTCAAGCATTCCTTTGATGTCTTTGTCCCCAGAAAATACACCTCCCGACTCCCTTATTCTTCTTTAAACATCCTTTTATCCTGCTCCTACTTTCTACAATTCTGCTTTAAATGTCCCTTCTTTCCACAATAATAGCATGCTAATTCGTTTTCTCTAATTACTGCCCCTTTCTTTTCACCACCCAAAGCTCCAGGTAAATCCATTAGAATTAGGTCTCGGAGGTTTCTCTGACTGCTGCAACAAACATTTTCGCCTTTGCTTTCTGCTTTTCTTCGTCTCTCCTAACATACACTTTCTGTGTTTCTTTTAATAGCTCCTGCAGACTCCGGTCTTGCCAACTGTCTACTTTTTCTAACTTCTTCCTGATGGCACCTCACAAATTGGCTACGTAAAGCCTCTTCCACCGGGTGTGTCAGGTCTACCCCCGAATACATTTGTAAATTCTTTCTTAATCTTTCTAGCCAATCAGTGGATGGTTCATCTTTCTTTTGATGTTTGCTAAAGATTTTATTAGTGTTTTGGCCCTGAGGATCTGCTTTTCTAATGCCGGCCACTGTTAAATTTCTAAGGTCCCTCATCTCAGCTACTCCGAGAGGATCATCTAATAGAGTCCCCATTTCTTTTTTAAAATTTCGTACATCGGAGGTGTTTATCGGGACTGCCACAAATCCGATGCCTCCTTGATTGCCTCCGAGGGGTACCTCCCTTAAGGGATATAAGGAAGGTCCCTCAGTTACGGCAGTTTTACTTCTTGTACATGCAGCCAGAGGTAGAAGGGGAATCGCCAGGGTTGTTAAAGCCGCCGGAGCCATCAAAGCCACTGGGATTGTTAAAGCCGCCAGGACCAGATAATTAAAGTATGGAGGCGGCAAGTTACCTAGTGGTTCCCATTCATCATCTTTTTCTGTCCCTTCCTTGTTCTTATCCCCCTTTTCTTCAGATTTTTCATTCTTTTTTTAGTGTAAGTATTGAAGCTGGATAAGGATGTGAAGTCCTGATCCACAATTTTGCATAATTGCTTTCTTCTTGACTTAAAGGGTTTTTTGAGTAAACATATGTATTTAAAGCCTGGCAAATCCAGTCTTCAAAAGATCCAAAAGTAGGCCAGGAGACATGTGGTTTTAAAGGTTCCTTTGACCATTCAACCATACAATATTGGACTAATTTTAATTTACTTTTTCCTCTTCTAGGACCTCTTTCATTCCAATTTCTAATCATTATGCCTAATGGACTATCTGGTGGTATATCTGGTAATTTACTCATTTATTTTTTTTTTCTTTTCCCTGATCCCAGGTTTTTGATTCCTTTTAACCCATCTAGGAGTTTTACTGTGGCAACGCCTACAACCCTTGTAGGGGATTGGATCCAGGGAGTTGTATGTCTTACTCACCCACGTATCTCTTGGGAATTTTCTATGGCAATTCCTCTTGCCCTTGGTTAAGGGTAAGAGTGTCTTGCGGGGGAGGGCTGAACCCTTTACCCACCCACGTATCCCTAGAACCCGTGCTCCCACCCACGAGTCCTGTAGGATCCTCTTCGGTCCTTTACCAGCCAAATCCCTCGCGAGAGTTTGGAACTGCAGTTAGAAGACCTCCACATTTGATTCAGAAGTCAAATCCTGGCTCCAAAACTACTTTTGTTTCCAGAATGAGGTTCTGTCTCAATCACACTCACACACAAGCAACTGAATCCCACCCAACCAAACGGTATCCCTTATACTCACGACTCCGTCATCTTCATTCAGGTCTTCATGCACCAGAATTATGGGTATTTTATACTGCAGTATTTCCTTTGGAGCTCAAATTCCTTTGACTATTGCTTCTCTTTTGTCCGTTGATCTCTGGAAACTGACCCAGACTGCTACTTTCGAGCCACAATCTGTGGGGTGCCCCTTGAGAAGCCACAGTCCAGGAAAGCACACTGAGATCACGTCAGGGTCACCAAATTGTTATAATCAGACAAAGCCAATTTTTATTAAAAAATATATAGTTTTATTTGGGTGCAATTGATTTAGGGTGGGAAGCAATAGGCAAAGCAGCACTGGGTGCATCTAATGCCACAACTCTGCCACGCACACATCGAGTTCCAAAAAGCAGCGTTTTTTATACTCTTGTGCCATCATCTTTAACCAATCTCCTCACATCAGAGAGTTGTCCAGCTCTTCTCCGTTGGATCATTTGAGTTGCTTGGGTGCGTGTCCTCCTCCTATTGGGTCTTTCGAAAGTCTCAGAATTTCATCTTTTTGGTGGGCTTTTCTACAAACAGCAGTTACAAATTAGCTCTAAGGTGGGGTTTCTGAGACACGGTTACATTGTTCCAATCCGAATGGCACACTCTTGTCACTCCCCAAATCAGCTAAATACCTCCCTTGTCCCACCTTTGGTTTCTTCCCTAAGAATCCTATAATAAGTTCTGTGTGATTCACAGCAGCTTTTCCAGTGCATCCCATAAAGTGCATCACCCCTAGGCAGCAATCCTTGTTAGTCTGAAAGGTGATCTGGAGAGTTGCTCCCAGTCACTCATGGTGATGGTTTTTGTGAGAAACTATGGACTAGGGTATTGTTTATTAAGATTTATGTTAAGCTCAATGTAAAGGTTAGGCAACACAAGATATTAAATCGCTTATGCAAACAGCTACCAGACACCGCTTGTGTAAGATAAGATAACCGCAATCGCTTACACAAACTAAACCAGATACCGCTTGTGCAAAATAACCGCCAGATTTCCAGGAACCGACAGAAACAGGACAAACAACCCCATATAAGGACATATGAGTGAGGGGTCAGAAAACGACCCCCTAACAAAAACTGAAGCATGTGCAGAGTACCGCCACTACTTCATGAACACGGAAGTAAAGATGTATAAAAAGGGACTGTTTGAACTGCTCAGGACGGCAGTTGGCGGAGCGCAGACTCCCCTGCCGTCCAGCGCTGTCTTTGCTCATATTCTACTTGATATAATTAATAAAATTTTAATTGGATTATGATCCACTGTGGTCTCAATTTATAACAATTCCTAGTGCCGTGACTCGGATAAGGAACGGTGGGCTTGTGTCCTCCGGGGAGGCGCCCCGCAGCAATCTGCAGCCCCGCGACCGACAGCCTACCTCAACCTTACCAACAAACCTAAATGCTAGAATAATGAGCAAAGGAGAAACCGGTAAAATCCCATACAATTCTGTGCACGGGAGTCCGGACGAAGACGCAGGATGCATAAGTATATTGCGAATTTGTTCGTGGGTTTGCCGTTCCGGCGGGATTGGGTTTCCTGGAATATAACGAGTGAGAGGTT
>NW_020799141.1:245649-284529 GCF_003259725.1 Athene cunicularia | reverse complement strand
CTTCAGCACCTCCCTCCTTCCATCACAGGGCCCTAGTGCTTGCGCTCCACAGCCGTCTTTTAACCCTTCGGATCCCTCTTTTTCCCTCACAAAACCCCTCCTGAGGTGTTTCTTGTGCCCGGGAGCAGTTCTTGTCCCCTGTGCTGTCTAGGGTGGCTCTGTTCAGTCCTTTGCCCTGTGATGGCAGCTGTACTCTGCTCAGATCCCACTGGGAGTTCCTCATTGTGCCCCGGAGCAGAGGAAGGTGAGGGCCACCAACACCTTTCGGTCCTGGCCATTTCTGTGTGGGAACCCGAGGTGTTGGGTCTCTGTTTTGGACCTGGGCTCTGGTGGGGGTGAGGGCCTCAGGGTGGCAGAGCAAGCACAGAGCCCCACAAACCCCCTCACCCCAGCGCAGCCTTTTTTCAGGGTGCTCAAGAGGTCCTGCTGGCCTCCAGAGAACCCCAGGGCCTTTGCTGGCCTTTGCTGGTACTTGCAAAGAGCCCTGCTTCCTTTCAGATTTCTCTAGGTCCCTTTCCAAGTTTAGCCAAAGCCTGGGCAAGGCTCTCCTGCCATCCCAAGAGTCCTGGGGCTTTCTCTGGACTTTGCCAGGGAACCAGGCAGGGTCCTGCTGCCCTCCAGAGAGCCCTGCGGCTCTTGCTGCGCTTTGCCAGGACCCGCAAGGAGCCATGCATCTCTCCAGAGTTCTCCGAGTCCTTTGCTAGGCGTTGCCAGCGCTCAGGCAGAGCCCTGCTACCTTTCAGAGAGCACCGGGGCTTTTACCGGGCTTTGCCAGGGCCCTGCTGCCCTCCGGATTTTCTTGGCACCTTCACCTGGCTTTGGAGGAGCCTGAGCAGTGTCCTGCCCTTCACAGAGACCCAGAGCCTTCCTGGGGCTTGGCAGCGCTCGCTGTCCTTAAAGGGCATTTGGGAGAAGGGCTTGTTCTTCTTGTGCAGTGAAGTTCCATCTTGCTCCAGCTGATGGCACGATTGGGAGAGTGTAGAGCCGCGATTTTTCCCAGGAAGATAGACGGCATGTTGGACAAAGTCCCAGTTCTCCCGCTCGAGTATTTGATATTGTGCAGCGTGGGTCTCAGCCTCGCACCACACCACTATTCCCACCAATAATGAGTTCAGAGAAGAGCCTGTTTCTTATAAAATGAGAAAATAAATACAATCCAGGCCAAGTCACTAGGTCAGGGATGAGACAAGAGTTATCTGCAGGACAAGCAACCAGCAGTTTGAGGCTGTAAAGGACTTCCAGCCATAGGAATGGGCTCCCACCAGCAGGAGTTAATGGTATGTCAGTCCACGGGAGAGCTTCCTTCCATAGCACATGTGTGTTTGAGGCAATAATCCCTCCAGGGTTTCAGCTCCTTCTGTGTCTGACTTACAGCTGTATAACCTTCCAAACACACAGCAAAGGCATTTTTCTCTGGGAAAGTGTCAGCTCCCTTTGGCCTCACGCTGACAATCGGCCATTGTGTGTCCATTCGGTGATCCGGAGCGCTCTAAAAGAGACTCCAAACTGGCTGGGCTGAACACCTGGGCTTTCCTGGTGCAATTGGATAAGCCAAACAGCCTTTGAATTAGTACTGTGGTGTATGGAGTGAAATCGGGTCTCTGGGATGGGAAGTCTATGCAGTTTAGAGCAACTAATGGGTCAGTAACGTCTGTAGGATAGGAATGTGTGTTCACAAGGTCTTGCAAGGGCAAAAAATGATTATACATACAGGGACAAAACTCCACATCCCGTTTTCCTTTGTATTTTGTGAATTCTGCTGTTTGAGCAAGAAAAATAATATTTATATTACTTATTTCAGGGAGGCAGAGTCGCTTAATACTTAAAAGCCAGGTCCAATTATCCTTCTGCCTGGCTCTATCGCTTGCATCAGAGTACCACCTCAGGGAGGACATTAGCCTTGCTCTGAAATTTCCATATCTTTAGCATGATGATAATAAGTAATACCTCCACTGGAGTGGAAATAGTTAATATTAAAAAAGATCTTTAAGCTTTTTTTTTTTTGATTTAGATCTTAATAAAGCCATTGCCTTCTAAAATCAGTTTTAAAAAGGCATAAACTGCACATTCTTTCTGAAATGTGATGGCAAATTCGTGGGAGATTTTACAGGATGGTTTCTGTCATCTGAACATCATGTGTAGTTTTTTTTGTTTTCTCTTCATACCTTCTGAACAAGAAATCTTTGAATTTGGATTCTGATTAAAAAATGTCCTTGGCAGGGCACTTTTTTATTGTTGCCTGGCAGCTCTCAAAACTTTCACAGATGTTTCTCCATCATTTACATTCAGATTCTATTTCTGCAAATACACCACTTTATTAATTTCTTTATGGAAGCTGAGTTTTTGGAATACAAGGCGAGCGACCTGAGGCGGTTGGTGTGTGCTCGGTTATTGTATTTCCATAGCTGGAACAGTATAGCTCTCTGGGAACATGAGAACATACGCAACTACAAGACCAGCCCTCGGTCAATGAAACTGTGAACCAAAGTTTCATGAGGTCCTTTCCCAGCAGGTCTAGATTGTCTCTGAGCATGTTGTGGAAGGGACCTGCATGAAGGGAATCACTAGGGTCACTGTTGAGAGTGCGTGTGCTTTTTTGTTGCTATGTCATAATGTGATTTAGCTGGGGTTTTGTATGCCAGCAACCCAGCTGGTGGCAGACAGGGAGTGTGTAACTAAAAAAACTCTGATTTGGTAGGAAAGGAGCCTGCATACCCTGACTTTCCTGGGTGGAGAGCTTGGCAGCCCTCACATAGTTCCTTTCCAGCTTGGGTTTTTCTTTTTCTTTGGCCTCAGGAGAAGGGGCCCACTGGGGAGCTACCCGTTACAAACCTTGTCTCTATCTTCTTGCACCTTCACAAGGCTCCTGTGTTTAGTCTGGGCCTTGCTGTAACTTAGCAGCATTAGGTAACTTAACAATTACAGTAACCTGCAAGAATGCCTGAGTGAAAACCCCTCTGTGCCAGGCAAAGGGGCTCCACTGGGGAGGTGAGTGGGTTCATGATGTTGTACCCTCCCTCTTTGCCTTTTACAGCACTTCGAAGTCTAATAAAAGCTGCTGATTCCCATTTAATGGATAACGTTGGCTACTAACAAGCTCACCTCCCTCTTAAAAAGCCAACGTTGGTCTCAGGAGATCTAATTTAGGAAGCACATGTAAGGCAAGGGTGTCCTGCAAGGGCCCCTGGGGTGGAAGCTGCACCGTGCAGTACTCCAGGCTGGTCGGCTGCCAGAGCTCGGAGTATTTTTATCCACCAGCCAAGCTACCAGAGGCTCTCCTCAAGCTCTGCACCACCTGAGCGTTGTGGAGGACAGACTCACCTCTACAACAGGCGTTAATTCTTCCTGAGCGGTGCAGGGACTCCCTGCCCTGGTAGTGGGACAGACTGGACGTTGCAAACAGAAAGGCTCGAGCCCAAGCCTTGTGCTACAAAGCTCTTCTGGTGCCAGCTCTGGTACAATGTTCCGTCTGGTCCACTGGATCTGCAGTCTCCTGCTGTGGGGCCTCCATCCCCTTGCCTCAGGTGGCTTTCTCAGGGCATCGGTACTGACCTGAGGGACCCGTGGATCCTGCGTTCGTTCCCATTTATCCTTTGCCATGGGGCTGAATTACCACCTGCTTTTCCCCAAAGGTTTTGCTAGAGGATGACCTAGTGCTCCAGAGCTCAGACACTTTGATCCCTCATTCCAGCAGAGGCAGGGATGTATTTCACTAGGGCAAAGCAAAAAGACTATTAAAGTACAGAGGGGAAAGGCCTCGTTCTGAATGTGTGGCAATGTCTGGATGTGGGAAGGTCAGATGTAGAGAAATCTGTTTTTCCAACAATGACATTTGCTTTCAGTGATATTTCCCATAAGGCACCATCGTGCTTCTCAAAGCGGTGAGTGATGTTGGAGGACACGTGCGTTGTTTTATTTAGTAATATGGAGAAGACTTAAGTGTTACTGTGGTCGTACCACCGGTCCGATGTGAGTGTGTATGGGCAGATCAGATCAGTGAAGATCACCAGTGTACGTCAGCACGGGCTTATAGTCACTGTCCGTAGTTGCTTGTGCTCTGAGCTGTCTGGGTGTGCACAGCATCCTCCCCAAACACCACATAAATTTCAAATCTGCCATTTCCACTCTACAATAAAGCAAAAGAATCCATCTATGGCCTGTTGTTTGCACAAGTGACAAGTCTGTGTCAACACAAAAGCATGAAATCCATACCCATGAATGCTGTTGTGATGTGGGTGACATGAAACTAGAGGGGATCTTGGGTATCCAGAGACAATCAGGAGACATGAAAGCAGACAGCTTCACCCCGTTCAATATGGTCTTCTTTAAACTGTGTTTTTACTTCAGATTCGGGCTGCCAATAACTCATTCAAACAATGATCTAATGCCTATGTGAATGTTTGTAAAACCTCACTGCTCTGGCAGGTTGAGCGCTTGCCAAAAAGCAATCACATGTAATTAGGGAGAAGGAATTTGAATATACTGGCCTTTCAGTGCAGCATATTTTCCAGTTGTGTTTGTACCTTTTTAACTGTCTCATTAACTGGGGCTGTGCTCCATGTCGGGGTCTGTGTGACTTGCTCCTGTCTTCAAAGGAATCCTCTCTGTAGTCAGCACTGCCAAAAACCTGTCTAAAAACTGCCTGGGACGTGGATACGAGATACCTGGGCTGGACTGTTCCGTCATTGTGCCCAGCGGAGTCGCTGGCTTGACTTTTGAGGGAAGTAAGTATATAAGAAACTTCCCTGAGGCCGCCACAGTTCTCAGAGGGAATAGTCAGAGAATATAGAGTGATCAGTTGATGGCCATACCCTTTCTGGGATGACATTTTTTCATGTCTGGAAGCAAGATGGAGTCAAAGCTTTTCAGTCAAGCAGGATAAGAAGAAGCAAGCAAGAAACGTCACGCACGTTAGTAATGTTAGAAATGGCTCAACTAGTGTCCCTCGCATTCAGCACTGGCGTTTACCTCTCCGCTTCCTTGGTCAGTGACAGAAGGGAGAGAGAGAGCAGTGCCCCAGGTGGTCCTTCAGGTTCTCAACTCTCTCCACCTTCCAGTGTCTCCTGCTGTGCAGGAGGTTCCTGAGGAGGCTTCTCAGGCATGTTGAGCCCTGACTGAGCACTGGGAGCGTCTAAAAGCTCATAGCTTTTTGAGGGAACACCTTTCCCCTGTGACACTGTCCCCAGCATCCCTTCCCTCATCCCGCTGTGCAGGACTTCTTGCCCCAGGAGGAGGGGGTCAGCCACGCAGCTTGACCAGGCCCCAGTAGGACTGGTGAACTGTTAAATGGTCGCTGCTCACCTGAAGAGAAGTTCCCAGCTCAGGGGGAAATCGGAGCCTGTCCAGGACAAGAGATACCAGGAGCTCCTGAGAAAAAGGAACGAAGTATCCTTTGCCCACACAAGCTTAAAACTGCAGTCTTCACGTTCTCACCTTGCACCTGAGCTCCCAAAGGACATCTTACACCTGAGCTCCCAAAGGACATTTCCAAGCAAGTTGGGAATTTTGACATGGAAAGTTTGATGAGAAAACAGTCCTTGAAATTCCTCCAGCATCCTGGAAATGACCTTCACTTGCCTAGTTCTGGAGAACTAGACCTGTTCTGCTGTTCCCAGGGCAGTGTACAGAGCTTCTGAAGACACCGCCTTGGACACCACCTCTTCTGTAACTCAGCAAGCACGGCGGGAATGCCTCAGATCAAGAGGCTGCCTCAAAAGCAAGGGGACGCTGAGCAGTCAGCATCGGCACCACCTGCCAGACAAACCCTGCAGCACCAAAACAGCCCGTGGGACCAATTTGGGAAGGAGCTGCTGAAGGCATGGGCTGCAGCTACTGCTCTGTACGTTGGAGAGTGGTGCCTGAAGCAGAGAGGACAGACAGGGTGGAGGTGTTCCCTGGTTTGTTTTTGGTACCAGGAAGTCAGGATAGTGCAGCCAAAGGAGGGTAGGTAGGACTGGCACTGCAGGACTCGTCGCTGCTCCCAGTATAACAATGCCAAGGGACCCAGACAGTGACACAGCGGCTCGATTCAAGACCTGAGGCAGGTGTGGAGCTGGGACATACCCTGCTTCTTACCTTTTTCTGCTGGCAGTGTTCGTGGCTGCTCGTCCTGCACGGGACGAAGAGGCACCACCTCCTCCACGTGCTGCGCGCGGGTCAGGAGCGCGGGCTTGTGAGAGGGAATTCTCTTGGGTGCCAGCATCCCTCCAGGTCAGTGTGGTGCTAAGGCCTTTGGTGGATCTACCTGGTGAGTCAAAGCCATCTTCTAAAGCGTTGGGGCTTCCAAGCCTAGGTAAGCCAGTCACATGGGTAAACGTAAGTGATATAAACCTATGAGGTTTCCCAGTCTGTGCTATCCAAGGAGACAATGCTGGTTTCATGGATGATGCTTCTCCTGAGGCCCCAGGTACTGAATTTCGTGTGAAGATGTGTGTACACACAGAGCACTGCACAGAGAGCGCTCTTTCGTGCAACCAACTGCCTTTAGAATGGAGTGTCCTGTGTCCATCACATCTGCACGGCACACACACTCATCCCCAGAGGGGTTTGTGGTCATCTCAGACTTATAAATGTCTAAAATGCTGGGGCTCAGCACTCCTTGCAGATAAACAACTTGTAACAAACACCGCCCAATGAAGGGGTGCAGCAAAAACCGTGGGATTTTCCTGTGCTCAGAGGCTGAACACTGACCTGTTCGCAGCTTCTCTAGTGTGATGGGTTAACCTTGGCTGGCCTCAGGTACCCACAAGCCACTTATCACTCCTCTCCTCAGTGGGACAGGGGGAAGAAAAAGATGAAAAACTCGTCGGATGAGACAAAGGCAGTTTAATAAAGAAAAGCAAAGAAGTAAAGGAAACAAAAGAAAAATGTATTCTCTACTTGCCATCCTCAGGCGATGTCCAGCCACTGCCTGGGAAGTTGGGCCTCAGTACACGCAGCAGTTGCTTTGGCAGATAAACACCTTAATAATAAATGCATCCCCCCTCCCCTTTCTTTTAGCTTTTATTGCTGAGCATGATGTCATATTGTATGGAATATCTCTTTAGTCAGTTGGGGTCAGCTGTCCTGGCTGTGTCCCCTCCCAACCCACTCCCATCCTCCTGACCCTTGAGGGGGGGCTGGGGAGGCAGCCTTGATGCTGTGAGCCTGCCCAGCAGTAGCCCAGACACCGGTGTGTTATCGGCACCCTTCCAGCTACAAAACCAAAGCGCAGCACTCTGAGGACTGCTGTGGGGAAAGTTAACGCCATCCCAGCCAGACCCACTACATGCAGTCGTTCAGCAAATCAGGCAGAACCCTCCTGTCCGGACTGTCCCGGCTACGCGTAACCTCGCAGGGTATTTAGCCACCGATGAGGAAGCCTCTGCCCTTTCTTTGTTCATCTCTTGGGTCCTGCTGCCTGTCACCTATGCTCACCAGTAATTCTGCCGATAAACTCCAAAACACCCGGAGAGTTTGTACGAAAGCACGGTCGGTAACTCAGCTGAGGAGGTCAGGGACACACACAGGTCAAGTCCTGTGAGACCAGGACCTGTTATTTATGGGAGGAAATTTTTTCCTGGATGTGAGAGAGGAGAGGTGGATTCTGCTCTCTGGTGACCACTGGGTTTTGAAAGCCTAATTTCCAGCCAACAGTCATCACATAAACTTGTGCTGAAGAACCTGACCTAGTTTGAATAATTAGAGGTAATTGTCAGCTCTTTCCAAATGACAAAACCCTTAATCACCAGCAGATGCTTAGCCAGCCTCACAAAACAGGCTGGAAACCCATAATGGGATGGGGAGTATTGCTGTCCCAGAGGCACCAAGTTTCAGGAATGGGCAGGAATCTTCCTCAGGGGTTTTTCCAATACATGGTCAGATTCTCGGACTGGGGCACTGGTTCAAGCTGATGGACTGGGCATCTCTCCAAAAAATCCGTAAATATGCCGTGAGCACATAGATGACTGACAGTGAAGAATCAGGGAATAATTCAAGATGGAGCAACTTTGAAATGGGGAGCTGAAATTCTGAGTTGCTCCATGGATTCTCGTTCCAGATCCTTGAATCTAATAGACTCTCAGATCCCTAAACTAGTCTGGGGTTTCCTAAAGCTTTTGGAGCCCCAGGCAGGGAGGCTCTGACAGATGTGGGTGTGCTCTGTGGCAACCGATCCTTGGAGCTGTCTGCCAAGTGCACTTCTGGGAAGCGAAGGCCCTGTGTTCAGTGGAAACCCCAGAAGATCTCTGGAGAACTGTGTTCTGTGAACTGAATGTGGGAACCTTTGTCTTGAAAGACTGATATTTTCCAGTCCATCTTGTTGAAAGGGGCTGGACTCCCAAGTCCTGGTGGCAGCGAGGCAGAGCTGAGGGGCAGCTGGGAAAGAAAAAATGCAAGACTGCGGGAAGCTGGGACCTACTCCCAGTCCTGTCTGCATCTCACCTGTCTGTGGACCAACCGCCTTAAGAACCCTTTTCCCCGCACACAGGTGTTGTCTCAGCATGGGAGGAGAGACTGCTGAAATAAGAGGGTCCTTGGAGAGCTGCTGACTTTTAAAAAGGACCCTGTCTGCAACATCTTCCCTGCTCTGGTTTGAGCTGCAGAGAGCAAACCCTCCACTCTCCTGACTCATCCACTATTGGGAGGAAAATACTCCTGAGCCCATGATCCTGCCTTGGCGTATCCTCAGGCCATCTCCCTCCCACAAGAATGTCTCCCTGACTCCTGCTGCTTCTTCCCTGCAACATGCAACAGGTCACAGGCTGCGTGTTTCCATCCTTGTCGCTCAGGGATCTCAGAGTGATGTTGCACTCTGTGGCTTTCTTAACCTCTTTAAGCCCTAGTGTATTCTTCCAGGGCTTAGTTTCTGTGGCACTCAGAGATATCAGTGTCACTACTTCCATCTTTCAGAGCATAAGCTAATTGAGTTTGAGCGTGTGATGTTGGCTACGCTCACATAAAGCTACACCGAGCTGCCTCGGGTTACACCGTAATTCCCACTGGAGTGGGAGTTATTTGCAAATAGTCAAAGCTCTGAAGAAAGGAGAGAGTATGTAATGGGGGTAAGAACGCTGATGGGAAAAGCAGGATACATGGCACTACCTGAGATATCCCCGTTTTAGCGAGACACCTGGGTGTGTATAGACCCTCTGTATAAGCAGAAATGGGTCTGAAGGGTCTCTGAACCCACCAGAGAATTAATCTGGTTTGCTAATTCCTTTATGTTGACTGCAAGTGGTGGCTAGCTGAGAGCTGATTTCTGTGAAATTTAGGAAAAGGAGCACTCCAGGATGATGTGAAAGGGACTGGCTGTGGGGAAATGAAGGGTTTGCTGGTAGGATGCTACCAGGCAGTGCTAAAGCAGAATAGATGGGCAGGGAGCGAGCCAGAGCACTTGCGATACTCAGGAACCAGGGCTCCCAGAGGTGTTTCGCTTTCTGTACAACTAGGTGATGGGAAAACCCCCGGATGGGAAACCCCTGGAAGTGGTCAGAGCAAGGAGTTGTCCTCCTACCCAAGTAGAGAGCTGTGACAGATGTATTTTCCATAGAGAGTGTTGTAATGAAGCATTAAGGTTGCTGAGAAGTGACTCTGACACATTTGGTGCATTTTATAGCCCACTAGTATTCATCTATTCCTGTATAACCTCCTGCAGTGGGACTAATGCTCAAGGATCGTGACTCTAAACCAACAAGTCCCTTGGGAATGTGTCTGGGACAAGACTTATTCTGGGGTCTTTGAAGCGGGCAGTAATGTGGAAACAGTGACACCAGAGCCGTTCCCATGAACTAGGGGGTCTCCCATGTGGGCATGGGTGTGGAGCTCTTCAGCCAAAAAAGGGTGAAAAATTAATCATAACACCTTTGGGGAGAGCTCAGTTTTCCCATGATGTGTTTGTTTAGGGCTCGGCTGTTACTGCAATACTGCTGCCACTGCAGGAAGAAAAAGCCCAGGGCAGTGGCACAGTATGTGGTGATCAGAGCTCGTAAAAGGGGAGGTGGCAGGGATGAAGAAGTTTCCTCCAGTCACACAAAGAAGGACAGCAAAGAGGCACTTTCCGCAAGGACGTTCGTTGCAGCAACTTGCAGGCTGGGGAGACCGCAGCTCTCCTAGATCCTTTCGTACATACTCTCTTCCCCAGGTCTTGCTGATGGTGTGGCAAAATGCCGCTCTGTCCCACGGGGTCTGGAGACAACAGCAAAAGCCAGAAGCTGTAGTGCCTACAGCCCCCTCACCACTGCTGGTGCCTTCTCAGGTCTAGTGAGTCTCAGCTGAGGGCTTTGCTCCCTCCCAGCCATGCTCAGGCCTAGACGCCAGCCTTCCCGTGTCCTGGTTCTTGCCCTGCCCATTCAGGCTGCCTCCTCTGTCCCTCCAAATTGCTCGGGAGAGGCTTGGCTGCTCCCCGAGGTGCGGAGAGCTGGTAGGTGAGAAGGACCACACGGCTCTGCGGGCAGGGTCCGCACGGAGATGGCTGCCAGAGTGCAGACCAGCAGTGGCAGAGCTGGGGACAGGCTCACCTTGGGCGTAACTCAGGCAGGACTGAGCTGAAATGGAGCTCCTGGCCCAGGGGCCCCAGGTCAGGCTGCCAGGGGGCCAGTAAGTCCTAGTATCATACTCAAGACCCTAACAGAAACGCGTCGGTCACACAAACTGGATGTGGCCTGAAGAAAAGGGCATTTTTTCCCTCTGCTGGCTCCTGCCAGATCTTCTCAGCCCTGACTCAGGGCCTCATGTACCCTTTAAGATCTTCTTTTCATGTGTCTCTCCCCAAAGAAGGGCTGGGACAATGCCAGACTCCAGCAAACTGTTCTGTCCAGTCACCCAGTGCTGGCAGGTTACTTTTGCTGGGATAAACTCCATCTATTGCCTCTCTACAATGCTTCTAGCCCAGACATCCTCCTCTGCTCTTACTGCCAGCATTGTAATGAAAAATGGCTCTTCTATTATGTCTGCTTCCATTTGAATCCCTCTAGGAAAGATCTCGTGTTCTCCAGCTCTTGCTGCTGAAATTAGCACTGGCATCCTGCAGGATTTCAGGGCTTGACTCTCACATCTAGCAGTGGGAAGAGTTACTGAGACTGCAGAGACAAGATGTATTTGAGAGCCAAGTGTCCAAAAGTACACACTTAATAATAACACAGTGAAAAGGAGGTGCTCCGGGAAGGCAGCAAAATGATCTTGCTAAGGATGAAAAAAAAAAAAAAAGTGTTTTCGGGGGCTTGCGCATTCCAGAAAGGGTTAAGTGGTGGCACAGCATCTGGGACAGCTGCAGAATGCTGGAGTGGGCATCGGGATTGGAACCAGAATGACAGTTTTAGGTCACTCACAAAGCTTTCTAATTATGCTTTTTTTTAAAAAAAAAAATGGTGTGTTTTATTCTGTAAGTGCTGAACATTCCACAATTGCTGTGTTTAATAAATACAGCGGGGGCTCCTAGGAGACTGAATGGGGCTGAATGAATGAAGTATGTGAGACATCTGAAACCTATTAGTTGGAGCAAACTGTTAGAGAAGCAGGAATTCTTCTCTTTTTAAAAAATATTTATACATTTTACTTTAATGTCAGGCCAACATCTTATTTGGGGTTATGTTCCAGTGGAAGGAAAGGTGTGTCGGGGGGGAAATGCAGGGGGAGGGGAGGTACATTTTTGGTTCAGTCTCAAAAGGAGCAGAAGGGCCCTGTGGCTTTAGTAGCATACTTTCCTTTCGGAATTGAACCCAGCACACAGAAACATAAGGCGACATTACCCCAGCCTCGATGCGGGGGGACGAATGTCTTGGGACTCATTTCATTTTGGTTTGCATTTTAGGTAGTAGGCTGGGCTTGTCAGACCTGCAGCCCCTTGCCTGCGGCACTGGGAGAACTCTGCAGCCCTCACAAGACCGGGTTTATGGATGCCATGAGATTTAGCTTGTTTAATCTGATTTGGATATTTAGAGAGGAATTAGAGTGCACAGCCAGCATCTTCTCCAACACATGGACAGCTCCATGAAGTCAGACTAGTGTCCAGCACCAGCAAGAATGACGCCACATCCCTTCCACATCCCTTCCTGCTCTGTTCAGTGCTCTCTGACGCAAGGTTTCCACCCAGGCTTTTCCTTCTAGTGCAGAAATTAGCTCATTTACTTATTAAAAGGCAGAAAAATAGGGAAGATGGATGGGAAGAACACTGACCGTTCCACCAGAGAACAAGCAGAGTTAACAGCTCTTTAAGACCCACTTCACCTGCACAGATGTCTCTGGAAAGGGGTTCAGCAGATAAATAGTTGACAACACCCAGCTTCAGTCTGGACATACTTTGAGCTGAACTTTCCCTTCTTTAGTGGCAGCCTCAATTGCTTAGAGGCCAAAGAGACCCTTGAGAAGCAGTGGAAAGGGGCAAGGACCCTGCTCAGCTCTGCGGGCTGTTTGACCCAGGGTGTGGAAGGGAACCCAACAAGCTGACAGACTTCCTTGACTTTTGGGGGCGCGGCTGCAGGGCGGGCTCTGCTTCTCTGGTGTGGCTACGTGTGCCAGCTCAGTCCAGCCAGGTCCATATCTGGGTGGCCTGACCTCAGACCGGGGCTTTCTAATTTTCCTCTTTATGGTCTGCTCTCTCTTCACCACCTGCCACCTCACTGATCTCTCCTCCATTCCGAGCTTCTTTCTCCTCTTCTAAGATGAGGAGAATCGTAGAATCATTTAGGTTGGAAGAAGACCCTGAAGATCACTGTAAAATGCACAAGGAGTCCAAGGAGACCTAAGGAAGTTAAGGGTCTTCTCTCTGCATACCATCACCCATCTTCCACGGAGACCTGGATGCCCAGTAAGACCACACAGTGTGACTGTCCCCACACGCAGGAGCTCTGATCCTCCAGCATGCCAGAAGCAAGAGGAATGATTGCCCTTACAGCCAAGCTTTGGCTGTCCATAAGCACTGTAGGTCTGTGTGTTCCGAGCTGCAGGTGATCCAGTGAGCTGCGTCCTCCTCCAACCTGCGGTTTGGGGATCTGGGGAGACCCTGCCCTGTAGTTAGTGAGACAGCTGCTCCTCATGGAGCCCCTCCTGGGCCGTATTTTCTTAGATTGGATTTCTGTGATCACATATGGGAGGACAGGAGATGTGGGGATGGGGGGTGCTCAAGAGTTAGCGAGGGAATGAGTGGAGTGGATGTCGCCAGGACATCTCCAAATTTAGGCTGAATGTTTCCTGCTGGAGGTTGTGGTTAGGGGCCGATACCTTGGTGGCAAGTCTCCCAACTTTTGGTGCTTCATGTTTCATGAACTGATTTCCAGGACATGGAATGACATTTGATCTCACCTCTCCTTGGGTAGAAACTCTGGAACAAAGCTAATGATGGTGTCAGAAAGGTCCAGATGATGCAGTATTTTCCAGCTGATAAGGGAAATGTAAATTATTCCTGTTTTCCCATGATTCCTGGTGATTCAGCCCAATTTTATTGCATGTGGTACCTATTCATACTTAAAATCCAAGCCCTTCCTTTCAGGCTTCCTGAAACTAAAACGTAAAGTTTTAGGAAACTCAGCAATTGCAAATGTCTTCTGTTATTCTTCTAATCTTCCATGACCTATTAGATTGTAGGGTATCTCCCCACTGCATAGGAAACAGATGTTCTTGCAGTGGGGACATACAGTGGGGGCATTATTACGTTTGTTTAGATTAGAGTGTCTTGGAGATGGGATTGTTCTTTGTGGTTACAAGTTGCTTCAACCTTCTAAATGTGAGCTAGGATCTGGTAGAATTTAGAGTGGAGCCAGTAATGAATTTCTGTTGACTTTCTTTTTGCCGTTAGTATCCATCCCTTAGCTGAGACTTCGGAAAATAATTTCTGAGCAGTTTTTGATTTCAGCCATTAGTCAACGTAGAGGTAACTGCTCTGAAAACATGCGTGGGGCGTGAGATGAGGCTGTTTCTCATTTTAGTGAGGAAATAGTGTAACCTACAGATTGAGAGAGTCCGTTAATGGATTTAACTCCTTCTAGAGCTATAGTGGGTGAGGCACTGAGGAGACATTGTATTTCATCCCGCCGATTGCACTTTCTCTCTGGTATCTGTTCACCATCAGCAGGAGGAACTTGGTGGATTTCAGTGTGGTCGTTTTCGTGTAACTCTTGGTTTTTCAGATCTCTTGATTTCGGTTTGTTGTTGTTGTTGTTTTTTTTTTTTCTTTTTTTCCCCCCATTCCCTTTTACCAGGTTCAAGCAAAATTGTGCTGTCACTGAAGTCATCCAGGGAAGTGCCAGTGCTAATTTCAAATTTCCTTTGTTTTCCTCCAGATTGGAGGTTCAGAGTGTGTGTTCGTCTGTGTGTATGTGTGGGTGGTGATTGCATCTCAGAATTTCCAAGACTGTTATAGCTTTTCCTTTTTTTCCAGATTAGTCAAATATGAGTTCTCCCTCCTGAAAGATCTGGACTCCACTTGGAATAGAGGTCTCCCTATATAAGAGAAGCTGAATAAAAGCTTCTCTCACTGGAGGAGATTATTCAAGGGTTAGACGAAAGCAGATCAACGTAACAACAAACACAGAAAGGGGATGCAGTGTTGTTTTATATGTTGGACAGATTTTCCACCCTGAATATGTGTTGATGGGAGTGCCAGTGACAAACGCTTTGGAAAAAGCGCCTTAAGTGTGAGCCAGGAATTTCCTTCATCAGCCTTTTGCTAAGGTGTACGATATATCATGACCTTAGCCTTGCTCATACATATTTCTGAAGGTGTGTCTCACCCGGGACTCTTGGGAGCACCATTTCCTCATCTTGCAGGACTGTCTGGACACGTTACCCTGCAGCCTCCCACCCTGCAGCTGGCCTTTGAGGAGGGCGGGTGCTCTCTAGCTGGAAACAGGTCGTTAGGAGGTGAAGTGACCCATGTAACGTGATGAAGATGAGCTGGAGGCTAGATATTGAATGGAGCAGCCCTGTCAGGTGCTGAGCGATTGCTGAATTAAACACAACTCAGTTTAATTAGAAACAACTTAGAGCAGTGCTCTAGGTCAAGAAAGGCAACGGGTAGAAGCATTGCCAGAACTGATGTTTAGGGGCTGTGAAGGACCACGGCAGGAAATTTAAGCGATGGCTTGAAATTTAGACACAGTGACTGCTGGAGGATGTTTAATAATTGGATTTGATGCGAAGGAAACTCTCCAGTGGACATCAAGGGTTCAGAAGGGTGGGCAGCACTCTGGTTTACGTGGTGGGTAACTCCAGTAGAGCAGGGTACAACACCAAAACCATTAGTGACTCAAAGTTGATAGCAGATGGATCGCGCCGTGGCTGACAGTGCCAGGCAAAGTACAACGTCTGCAAATATGCAGGAGCTCCAATGGCTTGTGTAACTTGGGATATACAGGTGTGCACAGCCCGGATCACAGGCAGAAGTTTGGAAGAGTGACTTTTTATAAGGAAAATGTAACATCAGAAACTGCATGGACCATCAGAGCAGACCCAACACTCGTTCACTTTACACCGTGAGCTGGTTGATACCAGGACCAGTGATATTAGGAGTAAAAGAAAGGCCATAGTCATAGATTAATCAAGAGAAATCCAGCCTTACACAGATGATCTTATCCCCATTCCTCAAATCGTCCCACTTTAAAAATTTGTCTTTTTAAGAGATGAGAAGTCCAACAAGACACTCCCGTGTTTTAGAAATTCCAGGGTAAGTGAAGAACCAAGCAGTGCTCATGGCTGGTTATCACAGACAAAAAAAAAAAAAAAAAAAAAATCCATCCATGATTCTGAGTAAGCAGTGTTCATCAAGAACTAAACCCTTGGTGTGTTATCAAGAGTCACAGACCCAAACCACCACCGTACCAGCTGCTGCGAAGAAAATTAACTTTATCCCAGCCAAAACCAGTGTAAGTAGTCAACCAAAAGATGACCTTGAACTGAGGAGGAAGCAAGGCAACACTTCAGGCAGAAGCCATGTGTTGCTCATGCAGTTGCTTCTTCCAGAGCTGACACCTACTTTGTCAGTAGTGGCCAGGGGGTGGTTTCTGGCAGTCCTGGCCACATGGCTAGTAGCTACGTTCAGGTTTATTTTCATAGGGATATTCCTAGTCAGTGGGCATGACTTACCCAGTTTTCCTGGACTCCAGCTTCTCCCGTTTCTCTGGCATGCCTCAGCTGGACGGAATGCAGTGGGGTTTTTGTGTTTTCCTTGTGTACGTAGTACCGCCTCCATGGGTCAGCCCGAGTTTGATTCCAGCCCTTCCTTCTAGGGAATAACTGAGTCTGTCAGCACAGTAGCTGGAATAGATAATTTGCATCAGAATAAACAGTCCAAAAACTGGCATAAGCTTTGAGCAGAAATGCGGCGTTCTTGGGCTGTGAAAAACTTCTGCTCACTTGCTCCGCAAATAGCAAATTCAGGCTCCCTTGCTGCTTAGTTTTGTCTGAACGCAGAAGCTAAATACCATGAGAATGGTTTGTTTTATTTCCAACTTGCCGGAAACCAGAGATTCCTGGGAGATTTCCAAGCCAGTCGCTAAACCCAACTGGATTTGGGTTGCTCTATCACATGTGAACCTAAAACTCTTGAGATCCTCTGATCTCTACAGCAGTGTGAATGTCCCGACTCCCTCTCCTGGCATCAAACTGACCCATTCACAATTGCTGTGTGTTCATTCTTTTTAATTTCTTTTCTATCCATCTTACTGTGGCTAGATATTTCTTTGGTTTCTCTCCGAGGCTATGAGCCATATCATAATAAAGTGGAGAGATATGATTCCCAGCGCATTTTGTTTCTCCTAAGCTTTTCCTCGGAATGAAGGCGATTAAACTGCGTGTCAGGGTGGTTTTCATGGGTCCCTATTCCCTCGCGTTCCTCTAAAGCCTCCTTTGCTTTCTTAAGGGTGGCTGCATCTGTCAGATTATCTAGTGTGCTCTGCTCCTGCCCACGGCCACAGTGATCACCGGCTGGTAAATCTTCTTGTCGCTTTACAGGAAGGGTTGGTAGAGGTGTCTAGAGCTAACGCTGGAAATGTCCCATCAGTTGACTTAAGGAAAGAAACAGAGACAGTGCAGTGGCTGGGTGCAAACTGCCTGCAGGGCCTGCTCCGATGGAAGCGGAAATCCGGTACAGTAGCACAAGAGATGTCCAAGCGGTAAAGGAAGTGTGAGATTGACCCTATAATATTTTTTGACCAGCTTGTAACGCTCTATAGACTCAATAAGTCTTTCTCCACCCCAAGCTGGCACAGAACAAATGTCCTAGGATGCTGATAGAACAAATGAAGTGCAGAACACATCGCCATGTGCCAGGCTGTCATTTATATTTGAGATATATTGATATATCTATATATATATACTCGTCATTGTTCTCAAATTCCCAATATATGCAACTGCATGCGTTGCCCTTGTATGAGTTATTAAAGATGGGGTTATTTTAAATTGAAATCAAGATGGATCGGGAACAGCCGTCTCGCCTGTGTGTGTCTGTGTGGCTAATACCTGTGGCTGCTGCTCCTTGAAGCCACACCGGGCTGTTCTCTCCCTGAGCTGTGAAGGGACTTGCTGTGCTTCCCTTGCAAGCTGCTTTGCCATGTTGCGGTGGCCTGCTGGAAAAAAAAAAAAAAAAAAAAAGCACTGAGGGAGAAGTGCTTAGACTAACTCCAGCAGATCCAAACGAGTGGAGTGGGGAGGTGGCCAAGAGCTTGGAAGCAGTCCTGGGCTCCGAGTGGAGCGCAGCCTGAGCTCAACGCCGTGGCAGCTCTCCACATGGAACGTGACGGCTTTGGAGAACTGCACCTCTGCAATCCTCAGTTCCAGGAATGTTCTAGGAAGTGGGCAGAATCCTACTGGTTTTGGTGAAAGCTGGAAAAGCCTGATTTCCCCTTGAGATTGCCTGCGGTCCCTCAGAATGCCAGTGTGGCACAGCAGCCCACGATGTTTGGGTGACGTTTAGGGCCAGGAGACCACTGCCCCCCGTTTAACCCGTGTGCTTTCCTCTCTTTATCCCCTTCCCTCATTCAACCAAACCTCTTTCCCTGCAGCTGGCAGAAAACAGGCTTTTCTAGTTAATACCAAAATAAACATAGTACTGTCCAACATGGGAGGGAAGAGAGAAGGGGGGAGCATGGGGCTCGGTTGTAAACGGAGCACAGTAGGAGAGGGTTGCACATCCCAGCCTAGCGAGTGCTGGAGGTGATGCAGCACAGTAACATACCGAAGGAGTCAGCAGAGCTGGGACAGGACCCGAGTCCTTTTCTAGCTCCTACAGCCTTAGGAGTGTTTATTGAGGGATTTCTCTCCCTTTTCACTTGGGCAGACACACTGTAGGATCAGATCGTTTGGGATTTGTTCCAGGGCACTTCTTTTTAGTGATGGGGAAAACACGAGCAATTACAGCAGATTCGTTTCCCTACTTACAGACAAGACAACGTAACAGGAATAAAACAGGAATCAGCGAAAGAGGCTGGTGGGGGTGAAAGGTCTTGCGAAAGATGCGTGGGGTGGAACGGCAGCGTGCAGAAATCTCCGAGAATATTCTGGGCATCTGAATATTCCCTCTGTGTTCGTCCAGGTTTCATCCACCCACTGGGAAAGATTAAAATTGTTGCTTTTTGCTTAATTTGATTTCCTTTCTCCAAGAAATAGATGCACATAAATAAATAGTTTGAAAGTGGATTCAGCCTTCACTATGAAGAAGTCGCCCATGTTCCTCTACAAAGCCCTGGCAGAGCTGATTCAGACAGTCCTGAAGCGGTGGGATTAGATCTACCTTCGAATTTTATTTCTTTCTGTCTGTTGAACGCCCATGCTCATTCACTTCACCAAGCAGCTGGAATCCCGGGCACACGGTGGGAGGTTGGCTGCTAAATAAGAAATGGCAAGGAGGGATATTCAGGGATCTGTAATCAGGCATAGGCGAGGCACTCTGTGCCCTCTTATGCTGTGCCGGGGTTGTGTCTGATTGCCTTCCGACCTCTGTGAAGCCCTCTGTCCCACGGTCCCACTCCACTGAGTGGAACTCCTCTCTCCTTTGGTCTTTATCTGCAAACTCTTGGCTAACCTCAACGCAGGAAGACAATATTTCATTGCCCCAGTGTTAAAAGCAACAATTAATAAAGCACTTCAGAGAACGTGACTTTTCTGGAGTTCCACCCCTCCAGCTATGGATGCTTTAGCCCTCAGACAGGATTCCTTATCCCTGGGATGTCTTCACAAATCGGCCTCCTGGCCCTGCCTGTTTACACTCCGCTGTAGGCCAGGGCCCGTGCGGGCTGGATTGTATTTGGTGGGGCTTTTGAAGTGGAAACAATGCTGCTGTGATGGAGGAGGTTGGCAAACACAGAATGGCCAGAAACGTGGGAGGAGGAGGAGGAGGAGGAGGAGGAGGGATAGGCCAGTCCAATGACTTTGTACCCAAATAGCGATGCTGAACTTTGACATTTTGAGTTGCCTCCCCTCCCCGCCCCCCAAACAATCCATACATTTATGTCATCTAGAGTTCACATCCTGATAAAGCAAATGACCTCAAAATAGGCTGCCTGGGCTCCCTGACAGAGGCAGCTACAAGGTGTGTCTCCTCTTCTTTGGAGAAGGGGCTTGATCACCCTGAGCCTTGTGATCAAAAGTTTCCCGGGACAAACCAAGCAGGACTGTGTGTACCTGCCTTGCTGCGGGCTCTGACACGTGGCTCATCCAGCTCACTGGATTGGCCTCTGCCCGAGGTCCTGCCATCTTCCCTTTCCCAGCGCTGTCTCCAGGTATCCAGGAGACAACTCAGAGGAGTCTGGTCCTAACCCATGCCTGCAATAAACTCTGGGACAGCTGTAGAGGAGGGAAGTGTCGGGTGTTGTGTTGGAGGGGTGTGCTGGACAAGAGGAGGAACCACTCTCACCCCTGGAGACACCAAGTCCCTCATGCTGAAGCTCAAGCAGGTTGAGTCCAGCCCACACATCTGGTTCTGCCTCGTGTCAGTTTGCCTTTCCAAACTTCATCCTTGTAGCTACAGAGGCTGTTCGTGAAGATACACGTGTTTGTATAAGGAGAAGAGTTTATCTTTTCCCCGTTACTTTCCCCCATCCACACTCAAATTTGATCAAACCCTAGCTCATCGAGGCGGGTGCTCACAGATTTATGAGCTATATGGGCCTTTATGCTACGCACATCCACCTTCTTTTGTCTCAGCCGGGCAGACAAAGCTCTTCCCTGCCTACCGAAGGCTGCGAGTACAAAGAAAGCATGAAGGACTTTGAAGAATCCAACTGCAGGGCCTGAAATTGTTTAAGAAGGAAGATTAGATAAAATATTTCAGAGCATATGGGACTTCTTGACCACTCCATTGTTGCCCATCCCCAGCTGTCAGACCTTGAGCAATCCCAGAAGGAGTTAATAGAGATCTGGGCATGAGCCAAGAGCTCTTGCCGGAAGCTTATCTTCCCCACCAAAATATCTGATGTCTGCGGCTACGGACATGGTATTGTCCTCATAAAATACAACAATAACAACAAAACAAGCACTGCTATTCACAGCTCAGTAACAAGGCATTAACAAAAAAAAAAAAAAAAAGGCACTGGAAATGTAAGAGTATTTATTAAAATGGAACCATGTGTTTCACATAGTTCTGTCTTCTTAAGCTTGTGCACATCACATCGATGTTTATGTTCTCCTCTGGTGTGTGAGGGGTTTTTTCCATGCCTGTTAGTGATTAGCCGGAGGGAGCCTGAATGAACTCATGTCTCCAGTGAGTAGGACCAGGAAACCCTGCACACACTGGGTGATATGCAGCTGCAGGAAAGACACAAAACTTCCTGCAGAATGGTCTTGCTCCTCGTGTCCCTGCAGAAACAGCTCAGGAGACACAAAAGACCCGACTGTAAGGAAACAGGGAAAGAGAAGAATCCAGGGTGAAAAGAAAGAGGAGAAAATTGTCCTCTGGCTCATTGCTGAAAGCGTGAATTCAAGCTCTGGATTGAGAATCTTCCCTGGAGATGTCTCTTAAGACTCTAGGGAACCTGGAGCAATCCCATCCAGGGAGGCACAGAGATGGCTTGGGCCACTACCTATGTGTATTTATGGCTTAAGTGCATCACCCTCACCTTTTACTGGGACCTGCAGGAGAGTCAGCAGGTCTCTGGGGTCTCCACCATGCATAAAGTGTCCAGAGGAGGGCAACAAAACTGGTGACAAGGCTGGAAGGGATGTCCTGTGAGGAGCAGCTGAGCACTCTGGGCTTGTCTCCCTTGGAGAAAAGGAGGCTGAGGGGTGACCTCCTTGCTCTCTGCAGCTTCCTGAGGAGGGGACGTGGAGAGGGAGGTGCTGAGCTCTTCACCCTGAGATCCGGGGACAGGATGTGTGGGAATGGCTCAAAGCTGCATCAGGGAGGTTCAGCCTTGAGCTTTTTGTCGAGGCTGAGTGTGATGGACCACGTAGGTGGCAGCTTTGGAAGTATCTCAGCCCTCTGTGCTGAAATGCACACACATGGAATATTGTTTCTTAAGTGAGGAGGCTGATCCTTGAAAAAACAGCGGAGCTCATTGTAAACTCTTCAGTAGCACAGGCAAAGAATTTCTGGTCTTTAGCAGAGGTCTTCAATCTGTCTGAAGCCACTGCAGCATTAGCACAAGATGTGGGCAAGAGCATTCGTGGGTAACTTGCTGGTCATCTGCCTGTCCAGGTCCCCGCTCTCTGCTGCTGTGCAGGGATGCTCCTGAGCACTGATCGGCTCCACGGCACAGAACACGCACTGCGCAACGCTGTGTAGGTACAACAGCAGCTGTGGTGAGTCTGGGCTTAGTCTTTTATTAAAAATACGGACATGCTGAGAAAGTTTGGAGTATGGGTTTGGGCAGGAATGCCCAGGGAGATAGGTTGAGAGGAGGAAACCGAGGGGAAATGGGTATTCAGATATTTTTTTAGTTGAAATTGTCAATGCCACAGTTGTCATTTTTATATGGATGAACAGCCTGGGGAAGGACTGGGAAGTCATCACACATACAGGTGTGATGACATCTGCGTTGGTGATACAGCTTCTCAGAGCCAGAGACAGGAAGGGACATTAGATCATCTCGAGTGGCCTCACATGGATCAGAGATTCCTGAATTTCACCCGTTTATCCTGGTACTGAGCCTAATCGCTCAATCTGACTTGTGCATTTCCTCCTGCAAGACATCCAGACTTGCTCAGAGGCATCAAGGACAGGGGAATCCACGGCTTCCTTGGCAGCTTGTTGCAATGGCAAAGCACTGTTACTATTAAACATGCTTTATTTATTTCTAATTTGTAACCATCTGACTTTGGCATCCAGCTGATTATGATTTTTTTCCCCAGTGGTAACGAACTCTCTCCTATCCTGCATTCTCCCCTTCCCCCAGTGATACTCATGCATGGCAACCGATGTACCCCTCAGACATCCTTCTGTTTTGATAAGCCCAGTAGATGAGCTTTCCCAGCCCTGTGGCCAGGGACTTTCTTCAGGCCTTTGATCAGTTTTGTAGCTCTGTTTTACAGCCTCTGCGGCTCAGCTCCCTCCCTCTAACGGCCCTGTCCTTATCCTCATTGAAGTCTTGTCCAGTCTGGGGTCTGCAAATATTCCTAGACTGTAATTTGACTTTTTTTTTTTTTTTTCTGTGCCTCTGGTGAAAGCATGAAAGGCCACAGACCCGTAAATATTATTGCAGACCCATGATCCATATCAATAACTGTCTGAACCTGTTGAGTACATGCCCCTCCGAGGTCATCCACGCAGTATCTGTTACGTCCACACTGTCCTTGAACCAAACTTATGAAAACTTACCAGTCCAGCAAGCTTCAGCCATATTGACCGATATCAGCTGAACCACTACCCTTTAACTTGTCATTAAGCTACTCCCAATTTATTTATTATAGACAGTATAGGGAGCAACACAGGCCATACAGTGTTATTCAGGAAGTCAAACCTGATCGTTGTTTAGTTCCTTCAGGCTCTTGGTGAAACTCTTGAACGTGTACCAGAAATAAAGACTCATGGGAGCGGTGGCAGCGCACACCAGCACCTTTCCTGGAAGAGTTCTTGGTCCCTCCACCAGCTGCACCAGCCCTCCGAGGCCAAGGTCCACCGCCTGCACCATGTCAGACGTCAGCCAGGAACTGCCTTTTTCAAGTGAATAAGTCATGTAGGTGTTGGCACTGAGGAAAATTTGCTTCTACTGTTAGTTCACAGCTGGCACCAGGCAGAGAGAGCTGAGAAAAAAAGAGGGTGTTTTGCACCTCCCAGGGAAGGCAAAGAAGTAAGAGCTAAACTATTAGCTCGAATCGATGTATGTTAAAAGGAAACAGATTTGCTGCTGGCTCTTGGTTTATTCTCTCATTACACTGAACTGGAAAAGAGACCCTGCAGGCGACGGACTAAAGACATTCAGGTTACCATGGCCAAACAATGACATCAGCTGATAGACTAACTCATAACAGAGGGTGGTGGTGACTCGCACACGACCCTGACAAGCAGAGTCTGTTAATGAGCCAAAAGAATAAAAAGGAAAATCTATTTCCCCAGACCTTGAAATATTAATAATACTTGCAAGAGGACTAAATAATGATGCAACTCCCGAGAGACACAGAATGGTCTTCTGCCAGACAGCCCAAGACACAAAGATGTCTGCTTGTGTTGCTTGAGGATGCTAAAGGCTGCGCTGATCTCCTGATTTAAGGCAGGAATCCTGCATCCTTGTGCTGCTAGCCGTTCAGCAGCACCCGCCGTAGTGGAGTGATTGGCTGACATAAATTTGTTCTCATCACTCCTGGTCTTCCCGTGTTTGTCAGGAATTAATTTCAAATATATCCCGAAGACTTGGGATTCTTCTTAAATGACGGGGTTAGACCAGGAACCATTGCGTGGGGGGCTGGCCTTGAGTCTGTGACAGCCCAAGCTGACAAACTGCTAGTAGCCAGGTTTGGAGCGAGTCAGTGAACACTCTTCCAGCCAACTACCGTGCACTCCTCAGGGGATAATGAGCTCGTGGTCCAGTTCAGATGCCACTGCCTTGTCCTGGGGCAGGAAGAGAGTTTAAGAATCCAGACATGATCCACAACTGGTAGTACTTTGCAGGGCAGGGGAACGGTTCTTGTGATACTAATTTGAGCGGAGCTGCTCGCCCTTCTCTTCGTATAACACGGCTTGTGGGCGGCGGAATGGGGCTTTGCTCAGGCATTTTTAGTGTCGCAGGTTACTGCAGGGAGAATTCAGGCCTGAGTTTGCTGCTTGGGATGGTTTGTTTTCTGTGGCACCGGACTGCAGCTATGCGATGGTAAGGCTGTTCCAGCACACGCTGTACTGTTCCAGCTCCAATGTTGCCTGTGTGGTCTGGCAGTGCTCGCAGTACAGATGCAGTTTTGTGCAGCACCTTCTGTGGAGGCAAATCTTGGGACAAGAAGTGAAGAAAAGAATGCCTGGGCACTATGAAACCTGAGATAAGTTTGCATTTACCAACTGATTCTTCACGGGCAAACAAATCAAAATCTGTGGACCTCCCCTGAACAGAAGAAACCAACCACCGTATTGCAGATGATGTGTCAGTGGAGAAGAATTAAAGAATTAAAGAATATCCATCCAGGACAACGCAGCTGCGTGTTGCCTCAGTTGGTGATGAATGAGCTGGCTGGTATAGCATAGAATCACAGAATGACTTGGGTGGGAAGGGACCTCTAAAGCTCCTCTAGTCCAACCCCCTGCCATGAGTAGGGACATCTTCAACTCCAGCAGGCTGCTCAGAGCCCCGTCCAACCCGGTCTTGAGTGTTTCCAGGGATGGGGCATCTACCACCTCTCTGGGCAACCTGCTCCAGGGTTTCACCACCCTCAGCGTAAAGAATTACATCCTTATGTCTAATCTGAACCTCTCCTCTTTCAGTTGAAAACCATCACCCCTTGTCCTGTCGCCGGAGTCCCTGCTAGGTACGGGAAGCTCAGTAAGTGCTTCAGTGCAGGGCTCCACCTGAATGACCCTGCTCGGCTTCTTAGCAGGGCTAACTCACCTGGAAACCTTTCCAACAGGCCCTTTGGGTGCACCAACACGATTTTTGGAAATAGACTACTCGACACAAGCCATGCCACACCACTTAGCCTTGGGGCCAAAGAATACTGCCAAACTTATTTAGCTGCTAATATGGCCGTAGGCTCGGAGAATTTACATTGAGTTTCCACTTGCAAGAAATAACTGACATAAATTTCACGTGGAAACTCCCGGACAAGTCCTTCTCCACACAACGTAAAAACGCACTGCAGATGAATTCAACCAATGAAACGCCATGCAATGTTCTGCCGCTGCCCTTCTGCTCCCCTGAATTTCCTCGGTAAAGGTTTAAACCTGCTCCTGTCAAACCCGTGGAGGGTAACCCAGCTGTACTTCTGCTTCGATGCGTCTCTCGTTTTTCTAATTATTCAGGAAGGTTATGGAAGGGTCTGCCTCTTGTATTCTGCTGAGATGCTACGATAGTTCTGCGGGTGAAAATGAAAGGTCACCTAGCAAAGCCAGAGATGATCCCATCCTGCCTGCACATCATTAGTTCCTGGACTAAATATTTTATTGTTCAGGATGAGGTTTTTTTTTCAAAGGATAGGCTCACACATTTAGTGCTTGTCTGCAGCGCTTTTCGCTGCCCCATGCAATATGCAAGAGTGCTTTCATCTGACCTTAAAATACAGCCAGCTCCGAAGCAGAAGACTGCAGTTTTTTGACAGATCGTTGCCTTCAGTTTTTGGAAGCAGACGCAGAAAGAACTGCTTGGGGAAAAAAGCAGGTGCTCCCAGCGAATTTGGATTGGGGTTAGGCCACTCTTAGTATGATTGGTCGACGTTACTTGTGCCGCTGAAAACTGACGGCTTGTTGGGTACAGGAGAATGACTTTTAACATGTTTTGACAGTCTTGGTGCTATGTGGGAGCCTGGTGGCCACATGTGCAATAGAAGTTTACAAGTATGATTTTATTTAGTTTGCCGTGGTCAGGGAGCTGAAATCTCTGGTATAAATAATTTGCTTAAAGATGGGAAGACCTGAATGAAAACACACAGGATTTCCCAGTTCTGTGTTGGAATTGGGCAGGACTGAAGACAAGCCGAGACAGATCATAGTGGGGGGTGTGTGTGTGTGTGGACTCCTCCACATGGGATCATGTAGGAGCACGGTGTAAAATCTTCACAGGACATCCACATCTCTACCCAGGAATTCATTTAGTCTTCATCCCTCTGTACACATAGAGCTCCACAAATGGCTTCCTTAAAACTCCCTGCTTTGAGTAGAGCTTCTACAGACTTTGAGAAGGCATCATGTGAAAGAAAATTATGAAAAGGCATCCTGACTTTGCTTGATAATGAGTAGAGGTCCCAAGAAAGAGTCAGTGTTACAAGATGGATCTATCTACCTAGACTTATACAAAGCTTTTGACACTGTCCTGCACAGCAACCTTGTCTCTAAATTGGAGAGAACGGATTTGACAGATGGACCACTCGGTGGATAAGGAATTGCTGGATGGTCACACTCAGAGAGCTGCAGTCAGTGGCTTGATGTCCCGGTGGAGAGCAGTGACGAGTGGTGTCCTCGGGGGTCAGGGTTGGGACCGGCGCTTTGTCGGTGACATGGACAGTGGGATCGAGGCACCCTCAGCAAGTTCACCGACAGCACCAAGATATGTGGGGCGGTGACATGCTGGAGGAAGGGATGTGTTATCTGGAGGGACCTGGACAGGCTGGAGAGGTGGGACTGTGCAATCCTCATGGAACTCAACAAGGCCAAGTGCAAGGACTTAAAGGGGGCTACAGGAAAGATGGGGAGGGACTCTATCAGGGAGTGTAGGGATAGGATGAGGGGTAACGGTTTTAAACTGAAAGAGGGCAGATTTAGATGAGATAAAAGAAAGAAATTCTCCCCTGTGAGGGGGGTGAGGCCCTGGCACAGGCTGCCCAGAGAAGCTGTGGCTGCCCCCTCCCTGGAAGGGTCCAAGGCCAGGTTGGACGGGGCTTTGGGCAGCCTGGGCTGGTGGAAGGTGGCCCTACCCGGGGCAGGGGGGTTGGAACTAGACGATCTTTAAGGTTTCTTCCAACCCAACCCATCCTGTGATTCTACCAATTCAAGGAAGAGCAATGCTGCTTTAACGCCGTGTTCTACATAACTGCAAAAAATAATAAACATAAATATACTGAGCTTCGTATTTGCTTTTAAAGCCCTTTAGAGGCCTTGGCATGCTAGTCAGCTGAAAGCTCCAGTGCTTGGTCGGAGGGTTAGGACACCTTCTTTTCAGTGACATTTCCAGAATTTACTGGGTTGAGACAGGTTGAAAATGTCTGCGTTTGAAAGACCCATTGCCAGTCCGCAGAAGGATAGTGGGGACATCCCTCATGGATCACCATTCCCACTGCACGGTTCATACTCTGCTCCCGCTTTTGGGAACCCCGAGGTGCAGTACCGAACATAGGCAGGTTTTGAAGAACTAATCCAGAGCTCAAGGTTCTCAACTAACCTGAATTGTTTTGTCTACTGAGAAAGGAAAACCAAATATAATATAACATCATGTATTTATCACATTCATTTTGATTCACTGTACGTACATTTTTGATTACTTTTTTATTGACTTTCGGTTTTACCTTAGGTCAACCTGAAATTTGCCCTTTGACCTAAAATGAAATGATGCATTTTTTTTTTCCACGTTATGTTTTACCAACCCTAAACAAGGCAGACAAAATTTGGGATGGAGCTGTCATTTTTAATCTTAAAACCAGAAGCTCGTGTGGGTTGGAAGGGACCTCCAGAGACGTCTAGTCAACCACCTGCCCAAAGCAAGTCCAATTGGATCACCCTGTCAGTCTGTGTTGAGGGGGTTATCTCCAAGAATGGAGATTCCATCATCCCCCTGTGCCTCTTCAACAGCGTTTGACCAGTCTTTGTTCAAAATTTTTTTATATCTAAGCAGGATTGCCCTTGCTCCAACTTGTGTCCACTGGATCTTGACCTTTCGTTGTGCACCTCTGAGAAAACCTGTCTGTCTTCTCTGTACCCCCCTGTTAGGTAGCTGTATACAGTAACACGATCCTCCTCTCTGCCTTCTCTTTTCACTGAACAAACTCATTTTCCACAGCCTTTCCTCATACATCATGTATTCCAACCCCCGACCATCTCGATGACCTCTACTGGACATACTCCAGTACATCACTGTCTTCCTTGTGCTGGGAAGGCAGAAACTGGAGACAATGTCCAGATGTGATCTCAGAAGTGCCGAGTAGAGGGGAATAATCACTGCCCATGACCTGCTGGCTGCACTCTTGCTGATACAGCCCAGGATGTGGTTGGTCTTTCAAAGATGATGGGGAGCAGCCTCACAATTACTTCTGCCAGCACCATCAGCACCTTCAGATGCATCCCATCTGGCTCCCGGTGTATTTTTGTTTTGAAAAAAAAAAAAAAAAAAGTCTAAGAAATATCAAAACTTGAAGTTCTCACTTTCCAGAAAAATGTATGTCCTTCTTTGTTATGACTGAAAGAATTTATGGATGATTCCAGAACTTCAAACAACATTTCTTTCAGAAAATTTGCTCTCCACAGGAAAATTCAACTCATCACCATTTCAGAGCTGTATGTAAACTTTACGAAGTTGTGCTTTTTGTTATTTTAACTAATCTGTCCTTCATTGCATGTTGTAAAATGACCAGTAACCGCCTTCCAATTGAGAAGATGGAGCTCTTGCCCACTGCTCCCCTCCTGAACCTCTCCAGTCCCTCTGGGTTCATCCCTTTGCTCTGTTTCCTTGCACCAACTGACTGCTCTGGGCTTGGATTGTGCACAACGTTCATGAGCATGACATGGGTTTTACTTATTTTTTTTTTCACCGAAAGAATAAAGAAGGACATTCTCTCCCATGAGGAATGGTTTTTACTTATTTTTTTTTCATCAAAAGAATAAAGAAAGACATTCTCTCCCATTAGGAATGACTCCAATCTGTGCCTTACTCATGGCCGGGCTCAGAAGTGTGTGGAAGTAATTGAAAGGCAGGTGCAGAGCTCTGTCTGATCTTTGTCTTCAAGATAAGCTAATTGTGGATTTCACCACACCAATACTTCTATAAAGTGAGTTGTAGGAAGGGTTATTACAGTTTTCCCTAAAATTATCCTCTTGTTTACACTTGAAATTAGTTCACATGGAATTTACAGACTTTGGACCTTCCACTGGGGAAGTACGCTCATGTGGTGACTTGTGGATTGCTGGTGTCCTAAAGAAAATTCCAGCTTCTCTATCTGAAAATTGTTTTTAGGCTTTGCCTTGGCAGATCCAAGCAGTAAGTGGCTGGAAATCCTGCATACGGCACTGAGCAGAAGTTCCTGGGATCTGGGGAGTTGGTCCAGTGTTCTCCATCTGTTCCAGCACTGTTGCCAAGTTAAACTTCTGTGCTACAGATTGCACAAAGGGGAGAAAAGAGCTACAAAAAAAAAAAAAAAAAAAGTTTGAAAATGGTGGACTTTGAATTCAACCGAAGGAAAAGAGAATAATGTGGGTGTCTTTGGGGCTGGTGGGGAGACTTCACATCTGCCTGGAGATGACCACTCTACGGCTGTGAGACTGCCCACCCCCAGGAGCAAAGGGCTAGATGCAGACTCCAGCCCACCTGAGGGCAACAAGAAAGGTGTTTGTATCCCTGATTTGAATTTCACAGGAAATGGAGGGATCGCCTTACTCCTGGCAGGAGAAAGAGGCAATTTTCATTCTAAATAAGGCAGCTCCCATGTCAAAAGTTCCACAGTGAAATCCCACTGCACTCACTGCATGGCTTTTTATGAATAAAATCTTAATAAATGTCCAGTGCTTGATTTTTTGCAGCAGACTTGCTTGGCTTTGATCTACACTTGCCTGGGCTCAGCACGGTTGCCGCAGCCTGCCAAGCTAAAGAGAAAAAAAGTTACTTTCCTTAGGTTTAAATAAAAGTGTGTTTTTTTAAACATCTTGGCTGTTGAGTTGTGTTATACATCATGCCTCGGCCCTATCCCTTCTCTCCCAATCCAGAGCGCACACTGAAACAATTTCCCTGTGGTTTCCCTCCTTGGTGGAGTCGAATTCCTAGAAAACAAAAGGAATGTTGCAACTGTGGTCACAAGCTCTAAGCTTGCAAATCTTACACACTGACGGGAGCCTTGGCTTGAGCAGGACACTGATAGCAGCTTATCACGAGTGGGTACCTTGGGTTTGATCCTTGCCATTCGCTCCAGCAAAGCAGACGGGTCTGTCTGGTTCCGTACGCATCCCGATTCCCACAGGAATGCCTCACACATGTGTGTAAAATTAGGGAATATTTCTACAGCCCTGGGAAAGGCAGAAAGCAGTGAGGATCTGATCGCCTTTGGTGGCCCCCTGCCCCCAGCTCTGAGGTCAACTCAGATCATCCAGTGACTTCCAGAGGCAAAGCCATCGGGATCTGGATCTGAGATGGTCCTGTCTAAACACGCCTGACTGAAGCCCGAAGTCTCAGGATGGGGACAGACCCTCATCCGAGTTAATCCACACTGAGTTTAGTCAAAGCTGATAGAGCCAAGAGCGCATCTCGCTGGTGCTCGGGCCGTGGCTCGCAGCCCAGCTGGACACAACTTCCCTCCACCTGCCCCAGACGGCTGATTCAGGGATGCTGGTGGAGAGGTGGGCTGGTGAGGAGACCCCTCGTTCCCACCAGAGACATAACGCTTCTCTCTGGGCTTGTGCAAAGCGGTGTGACAGCAGTGTCAGCATGGCCACTGCCCCACGGCTCTGCTCCCCAGGTGTCGCGGGCTCTGGCAAACCGGGGAATCCCTGGGAAGGAAGCCGCTGGCAAGTGTCATCTGCCCAGGCCTGCAGAGCGCGGGGCCGTGTCCTGCTGCCCAGCAGACGTTCTTCAGGAGGGATCCCGTCCTGTTGCTGAGGGAAGCTTGGCCTCTCCTCATCCCTCTGGAGTGACTCCAGCTGGACCTGAGCTAGCCCACTCCAGGCTCCACTGGTGTCTGTGGGCCCCTCAGAGTAGTGGGGGTTCCTCTGCCAGCTGGGAACTGAGTGCTGACAGTGTGAGCAGAGACCAGAGGATTCCTCCTGGTCTGGGTGTCTAGAAGGCAGCCGCCCTTCTCCGCCTGACATCAATCTTTTCTGTCTGTCATGAACGAGCACAAAATCTGGACAATGGAATCCAAAGGGCAAAGAAAGTAAGTGCCATCCTCTGCTCAGTGTTTGGCATTTCAGCAACTCTGGTTTTATCAGGCCTTTTCTGCTTTTGGAAACCTATGAAACAAAAGATCACTTTAACCATTCAGATGCTCTTGGTGTTTGCACGAGCAGCGGCAGGACTTTTCACATCCCACTCCGGGAACTGTGAGCAACAGCAAGGCTGACGGCTGTGAGCTGCTGTTAACACATCACCCTCCTTCGTCTCTCCCACCAAAGGATGGTGCCCTCTCCTTTCTCCTCAGGTTTGACTCCTCTCCCTTCTTCTCCCCCTGCTACCAGCACCTGCAGTAACACTCCCCCCCAATGCCCCAAGTGACGGGGTTGCTCAGTGCACCAGGAGGTGGCTGCCGGTCCCTTCCCCTGTCGCTTGCTGTGCTGGGAGTCCAGTGCCTGTCCTCACACTTGGGGCCTCCCTTGCACCACGCCAAGCAAACTTTGGCTTTCTAGAATTACCACGATGAATGGGAAAACGTGCCCAGCGGGGACATTTGCAATAACAGATTCCCCTCCTCCCATAAATCCTACTATAGACCCTATTAACCTTACGTAGCAAAGATCTTACTGAAGAGCATTTTTTTTCAGAAAAAAAAAACCCACCCACCCCCAACTTGCTTTTGTAAGGGCTCACCCCAGGCAGCGATGGTTGGATCTGGAGACTTTACAGCGCTGTTTCATGCCAGGGTGCACTGCACCTGGGTTATTTTAGGTGTCAGCCACAGGGGGATCCCTTGCGGGGTTTGGGGTTTTTTTTTTTTTTTGGTGAATTTTAAAGGGCGTCTAGACAATGTGCAGGAGGGGAGATATGCAGTGTTCTCGGAGGTGAAAGCCACTGCTGTTTCCCGTTGTCAGTGCATGGGCTAACGCATCCTTTTAGGGGCATCAGCTGCCTCCTATTAACTGCCCACCAGATCAGAGGGTGATTAATGAGGGATAAAATTTCTGGGGGTGGCAGTAGACTCATTGCTGTGGAGATCAGAGAGAGTCACATTTTCATGCCAAAGGCAAGGTACCGGAACATCACTTAACCCTTCCCCTCACCGGCTACGCTGCTCTGGCATTAAGTGTGGGCAGTGGAGCACAGCACAGCTGGTCCAGCTGTTCTAAACCTGAGACAGGAATCACCTATTCCCTGGGCTCATCCATTTCCTTCCACTGCCTGCGTGGGTAGAGAGTTGACATCATGAATCCCAGTGCCTTGATGTCCACACAAGACCTTTTTTTTTTTTTTTTTTTTCCCTTTTTTTTTTTTTTTTTTTTTCCTTTATTTTTTAGGCAGACAAATGTTACTGGACTCAGCAAGAGGTGAGGCGGCAAAACGATCTGGGCTGCATTATTTAGAATCTCGGATAAGATGATGAAACAGTCTGGTTCGATGTTAAATGCCTGTTGATCATGCCAGACTGTGTGCTCAACTGGAAACCGAGTGAAACAGTTAATGTTGTAGAACCATTTCCCCGGGGAAACCTTTGTCTGAATTTGTTCCTGACTGTCTTTAAATGCTTCATGTGGTGCTGCTGGCTTCCACTTTTGATCTTAAATAAGTTATGAAATTTGATGAGAAGTTTCTGGAAATTCCCCGCTTCTGTTTTTGACTCCTATTCACTGCAGAGGCATGTTTCAAAGGAAAATGGCATTATGCCCCATCTGGGGGCACGGAAGCTGAAGCACAGGGAGATGTGATTCAGCAGACCTGAAACAGATGCAACGTGTCTCGGGCTCTGTCTTGATCTCCCAAAAATCGCTTAATATTGTAGAACACCTAGAAACAGCACCGAAATCATACTGGCTAGATAATACCAAGATTCCATGGCCTTCACGCTCAAGGGATCCTTGCGGAAAAACCTTTTGCTACAGGAAAAGCACTTGTCCCTTGCCATGTGTCTGCCTTGCAGACTGCCCACTGGCCATCTGCCCAGACTATCAGACGTTCTTGCCTTGCCAGGTTTATTTGGACATGGGTCCCTGCCTGCATGGCTGCATGGCTCCTGCCATGCCAGAGCCTCAGCTGCAGGGTTACTGGTGGTATTGCCAGCAAACCCCGCCTGGAAGACAACCCTGGGGCTTGCAGTGAAGCAGATTCAGGGGATGCGTCTTTCCAGTCCATTACCTAGCTCATCTGAGCCCGGCTTATCTCTGGACAAGTCCTGTTCTTAGAGGGTCAGGAGTCTGGCCACACTCTGCCGCTGTGGAGTGGCTGCAGGAGGAAGGGATGCTCTGCGGGTTGTTCTGGGGCCAAGGGACATCCACCTGACTTTCAGGAGGGGTCCAGGGTCACAGCTCCATCAGGGACAGAGCATCTTTGGCTCCCTACCAAGGAGCGGAGCCCACAGTCCCAGCTGTCACCCGGCTTCTCAGGATCCTTCTCCTGGCCTCCTCCACCACCATCATCTCAGTAGCTGGTCCCAGTGGCCACAGCTCTGCCCGCTGGCAGCATCCCATGCCCTGGCATCACCAAGCTCTCAGGTAGTGCAGGTTTACCAGGCAGATCCACTTCACCGTATCATCCTCAGACCATTTTACACCATTCCCTTTAAATAAAACCTCTTAATTTCTTAGTTTCAAACCCAGAGTGTGCAGCTGTGGGCTTGCCAGGACACAGCCTTGCAGGGAGCTTGGAGCAGCAGCATAAATCCCACATTCCCTGACCTCAGTTTTCAGCAAGAATCTGAACACAAGAGCCTGATCTTGACTTTTTTTTTTTTTTTTTATTAAGAACTGTTGCTGTCCTGACAGCAATTGTGTCATCTTGCAAGAAGCAACATGTGCTAATTTTAGCAAATGCATTTTTTAGATTACAGGCAATGAAGTCAGAAATGGAAAAGTTAAAGCTACTTTAGCTCAGCTCTGTTAGATGTTTTTGACAGCCAGTGATATGACTGAAGACATCATCTACACTTTTGCGCAGAAATACAGGGAAGAGGTGTAACATCAGCACTGACACTGGTGTGGGAGACAGAAAAAGCCAAATTCCCATCTGTCATTATAGTCATAAGATCCTGATGTCATGTATTGCCCAGAGAAAGAGCCATGAGATAGCCAAGTCCAGCATTAAAAAGAAAATGTGGAAGTTAACAACTATCTAGGTAACTTTAAACATCCTCTCCCATGCATTTTCTTCATTATAATAACACTAATTAATGCGGATCTCATGCTATTTCTCCATAGGAATGTCACGTACGGTACCTGCGATACCTGGAGCTCACCAAAATGAAGAGATGGGATCTTTTTCTCTACCCTGTCCGATGGTCGTACACATTATTTATTGCCCAAAGTTCAGTCTAGGCACACAAGAGACACGGCAAAAATTCCTGGAGCAACACTGTGAAAAACTTGTCAATCTCTATCCGGTTTGTCAAGTGGTTTTGACAGATAATTATTTGCAAATCTTTCATTTCTCTAATCATAAAATTATATGCTGTACTTTTTCTTTTCGAAACAACATTTTAGGACCTTGAGTAAATATAATAATTTCAAATTTGTTAAGAACCCCTCCAAAACCAAAAGTAAGTGCGTTGTTTAAAGCCAAATTATATGTTCATGTCAAGCTAAAATGTTCATCAAATCACCCCTAAAGACTCTTCCTTTCCCTTCCTTTATTTTTCAGTTTGTCCAGTGCAGCAAAAAAAATCAATTACTTGTACAGCTCTATTCTAAGCACATAATTAATAATAATTAATTACAAGCGTTTTTCCACTGTGTTTCACATATTAAAACTGAAACACTTCACAAGTAGTTTATCTTCATGACAGCCCCGTGAACTAAGGCGAGGCGTTACCCTGTTTTACAGGCAGGGATCTTAAACACAGTGCAGTTGGCACGAAGAAATATTTACTAATTTTGAGAGGCTGGCAACTGATTTTTTTTTTTTTCTATGATATTAATTTTACAGCAGTTCACGCGCTTTCAAAAAAGTTTGGGCCCTTGGGGTTTTCTTTGGGCATGATTTGAAAGCCACACTGGCCAAGCTAAGAAATTTTCTCTAACTTAATTATGTTTTTCAGTTAGGCAGCCTTATTTAAAATAGTGGCTAGCGCTCCTGTGCTATAGGGAGCTTTGCTCTGGATAGATCCGCTGTGTGATTGATACTGCTCTACCTTTATTCCTACAGACAAGGATTCTCCATTTGACTCTAAAAACTGCGGAAGGGCAGCTGCTTTTTATTTAGGGTAATTTTACGTGGGCTGGTTGGGAGCATATAGAGCCAACCTGCTGCTCCTCACACTTCAGAGCTTCTCCCTTGCAGAGTTTTCTAGACCATGAAACGATACAGCTGAGAAACATCAACTGTTCCACCACTTCTTGTTTTTCAGGGGGTTGATGTGCACCCCAGTATTTCCTGACAGAAAGATGACTTTCCTCCAACTCCCTCTCCCATCCCCAACTCGAGGTCTGCTATGGAGTTACACTGGATTCAAGCAGCAGAGGTAGGTTACAGGCTCTAAATATTCAGTTGCCTTCTCCACGATTCCTGGGACCAGGTAGACCCAGGAATGATCAGGGTGAATAAATTCTTGTGCGCAAAAGCAATGCCAAAACACCCAGCCACCCAGGGGGAAAACAGATGGGGAGCTAGGCAAACACATACAAGTGTTTGTAACTCCCTGTGGCCGGCAACAAGCATTTGATGGCAGGGAAATAAAAAACTGGTTGGAGGCTTGGAGGAGACTTTGAAGGAGATCTTGCTGGGCTGCCTGAATCCTGGGGCTCGCTATGCCCTAATCACATGCAGCTGTGCCGAAAAACCCTGCTCTAGAAAATCAGGGAGGGAGCTAAAAGCATCATGTTCGTAGAGGTTTGCGTATGTTGGAGGGATTAAAATGCTTCTTCCACTTCCAAAGTGGAATGCAGAAGAAAAAAAAAAAAACAGAAAACTTCTCCATTTATGTAACATCACCTGCTCTGGACACTTGAAAGTCTGCGTTATTTTAAAACATTCGAGGGTCAAAAGTCACAGATAGATTTCTGGGAGCTTCTGCAAATATAACAAAGACCCTGGGTGCGTTTTTAGGTGTCAGAATACCTTTAACTATCCAGCGCCTGCATCAACGTGGTGAGCACAGCATAGGAGTCAGCAAGGATTAAAGTAGACTGGACTGGAAAGGGAATCTTTTGCCTCAGCAGTTGTTACCAACTTGGTTTGCCCTTGAGAGGGAGGAAAACGTCAGGGTTTGTGCTTTCGTTGCTATTCTACTCTGCACCGTGTCCCAGTTCTGCCGTTCTTAACCAGGTAAAGTCCACATTTGTTTGAAACCGAAATAGGTATGGCAGGATTAGGCCCAGGAAATAGTTGTGTTTTTGGTTTTGTTTTTTTTTATCTCGTTGAGCCCTACAGAGCGCTGCGGACGTGTTGACAGAGCTGCATTCCTTGCAACGCTCCGTTATTGGCTGCCTGTGAAAATGCGCTCTGCCTTTTCCCTGTTAGTCTCCACAAATTTGCTGCTAATTAGGCTGAGCATCATCTGACTTCTATAAAGCTAGTAGGGGGTTGATTAGGAAGAGCAAAAAGAACAAAGAAGGCAGCGAGGACATTTCAAAGAGAGGCGGGAGAAGAGATGACAGTCGCCCTGTCAGCTTGGGGCTCGCCCTGGAATTTCTGCACCTCTGTGAACTGACCCGATAGCTGCATTTGAACCCTCATCCACGGGGTGTAAAGAGGTAACGGAGCTCCAAGCCAGATGGTGGGATAATGAGGAGGCGTTCGCCTCGCCGGGCGCATTGCGCTCAGCCGTTTGGGTTCCATTTGGCACAGAAACTTCTCTGAACCTCTTTGACCTGAAAAGCAGCTTGATTTGGGCTTTCTGGGGTGACTTCGGGCACAGCAGGCGTCCGCGCTGGGGGGACTTCCACCTCCTGGAAAAGTGGCGGGTGTTCAGTGGCACAGAGAGGAGGAGAGCCACGTGCATTTTATTATATAGTAATTAAAGAAAAGCCATCAGTTATGATTCCTAAAGCAAGAGGCAAAGATTATTTTTTCTTTGCACAGAGCGAAAGAGTGGAATTAGACTCAGAGCTGACATTCAAAGTTCTTCCTTAGAAGAAAGACAATTTCCCCAACATACTCCTTTTTTTATTATTTAAAAAAAAATATTTATTGTGAGAAAATGCTTTTAACTTCAAAGATTTTCTCCCCTGGAGCCAAGGTAACTTTTGAGCATGAAGGTCCTTGGCTGGGTCACCTATCCTTCAAGCCATCTGTCTTAACTGATTCACGTTAGTTATACCAAGTACAGGAAAATGATCAGCAAGAAAAGTGCCTTTTACTTATTTTTTTTTTTTCCCCCCTTACGGCTAACACACCATCATTTCTCAAAAAAAAAAAAAAAAAAAAAAAAAACCAAATTGAAAATGAATTATTTTTCACCCAGTCTTTTGATGTGAAGTCTCTGTGACTAATGCCCTCCTGCCTTCTGCAGCTCCAGCCTAAATTTGGGACAAGCAGCCACTGCATCCAGCTGAACTGAAAGCATTCCCTAATTAACTGAACCAAACGAGCCCTCAGCTCCGAAGGAATGGTGAGGTGAGAATCATGTCTGCATTCAGACGTCTCTTGCTAAACCCAACCTTCTCCCCCAGCCCCTCCTTGAAGTTAGAAACTTTTGGCTGAAGAATGCGGGAGGATTGTCCTCTCGCTACTCCCACTCCTCCTGCACCCCTTTCTCCGCCGCAAGGCCCTCCCCCTGTCCAATTTGGATGAGGCTGTACCTTTTCTTCTCTCCTTCAAGAGTGAGGGTTTTATTCCCTTCTTTTCTGCCCAGATCTCCACTAAACAAAGGAGCTCTGGGCACATCACCAGTTCCAGGACGTAAAGGTATTTAAACAGTTTCAGACTAAATCCAGAGCTGCATAGCTACGAGCTGATTTCTTTCTCTTTATCTAATTGTTTGTCTGCCTAATTGTATTTTACTGTTGTTTTGCACATATATCTATATATATTTTAAAATTGATTTTAATTTGCACACTCAAAGGCATGGTTTCGAAATATCTTTTCCTAATTCCCTCCAAACTTGCAAATCAGTTTAAAATCTGATTTAGTGACGGGTTCTCTTTGCTTTGTCAGTGTATTTCCTAAAGTGGTTTGATGGAATTTCTCGGAGCTGAAAATAATTTTTGAGCCTTTTTTTTTTTTTTTTTTTTAAAAAAAAAACCCAACAACTCTCTTTTGATGGTGTAAATGACTTTTCCATACTCTCTTAGTTGTGTGAACGCTCTCAGAGTATGTGCCTGTGTATCGATCATTTGTCATGCTTCTAATTTCTCCGTGAGGAAATGGATGCATCTGGACTTGCTTCAGTTTTAAAAATTTTTTTTTGCGTGAAGGCTGGAAATCTCCTGAAGCGCAAAACTTTATATGCTTTTTACAACTTCTTTTTTCCAATCTGTTCTCTACCTTGGGAGCTCTAGGAGGAGAGGAAACGCTCTCCCTTTTGTCTCGCTGGAGATAATCATATCCCAGCCTTCAGCAGACAGGCGTGTGTAGCAAAGTAGCAGAGCTCTTAGGGCTGCAGGAAGGGCAGTTTCTTTGTCTCTGCTTCCAGCCCTGCCTTTTTCCTTCCCACTCTGTCTTTCTCATTCACTGCATTTGAAATATTAGAGCCTGAAAAATGCATGCCCTCAAGAGCTGAGAGATTCCCAGCTGGGACACTGGGAGCAGTGAGGGGGTTTAATTTTTTTTTTTTTTTTTGGTTCAGACACATTTTCTGTCTTGTCTGGGCTGATTTTTTTTTTTTTTTTTTTTTTTTTTTTTTTTTTTT
>NW_020799141.1:147765-245599 GCF_003259725.1 Athene cunicularia | reverse complement strand
GGAGTGATGGGGTTGGGGGGGAGGAAGAAGAGGGAGCAGGAGAAGGGGGTACACGTTCCTCTGCGATCCTTTTCATCGAGCTTTCTCAGAGCACCCCGCATCAGCACCCTCAGGCAGAGCCTTGTCCCAGGTGACCCCCCCAGGGAGTCACCCGATGGCACTGTGACCCCCGGGGGGGTTGGTGTTGTGCCAGGGTCCATACCCCTCGCCCAGGGCAGTTTTCCTTTGCCCCCCAACACCTGGAGTCCCAGGATGGCTGTAAGGACTAAAATAAAGCTGCTCCAGAGACCGCTGTGGGCCCCTTCTCCCCTCAGCACCCCATGGCATGGGCTGACCCCCCGCTTCTGCCCCTCTGGGCTCTGCTTGCGCTGGCCCCGGGCCATGGGACCCCTCCGCCATGTCACTTGCCCCCAGGGAGGAGCAGGGCTTGTGCCTTTTTTTTCCCAGGGAGGGCCTTGTTCATCAGGATGGGCTTGCTCAGGGCAGAAAGTCTCTGCGGGCTGAGGACCTGGTGTGATTCGGGGCCAAACTCTGAGTCTGGCCCCTGCCCAGCTATGGCCATCTCGTAGGCTCTGCTGCCGGCCCCCAGCCCCCGTGAGCTTGCCCAAGGTGAGTCCACGACCAGCGGCCTGAAGGGTCTTGTGCTGCCTCCATTGGCCCCTCCACAGATGCTCTGGATCCTGCATCATCCTCCGCCCCACGACCTCTTGTGCTCGGCTGCCCGTCCCAGCTCAGGAGCTCCCCTACATCCCTCCGGCATGCCCAGCCCTCCACCTTCTCTGTCCCTTCACCCTCCCTGGAAACCAGGCTTAGCTTAATGCACCACGTCTTCATGCTCTAGCCCCAGCTCACAGCCTCCCATCTCACTCCAGCCCACGATGACCCTTTTGCCTACCTCATTTTTCTGTCCCTCTCATGGGTTTGCCAGCAGACTTAGTTTGCCCCTCAGCCAGCTAGAATTACCAGGTATCTGAGAGGTTGTTTTTCCAGCAACTCTTGTCCATGCCATGGTCTGTCTGGAGTACGATGCAGTAAAACAGAGCTGTGTGACCTGGGAGGATGGTCCATAAATAAGATTTGCTTTATCTTCAAGTTCTCCTCTTGCTGCGTAGCCCTGCATCTCCCGTTGCTCCTCTGAACTCAGGCATATGCCGAGGTCAGTATCATCACCCACCACCGTGGGCAGGCCCAGGACAGATGTACTTTTGTCACTCTGTTTCTCCATCACAAGGACAGGAAAATAGTTAAAAGGGCAGAACCATGACTCTTGGAGATCTCTTGGTTTCCAGCTCTTGGGGAAGAAAGGTTTAGCAATGCTGTGGTGGGGTATGATGGTGTGAACATGTTGGTTGCATGTACAAGGAGCCAAACTTGGTGTGACTGTATGACCCCACTGTATTAACTCTGGGGAGGGGTCGTCTGGGATGATCAATCATTTCAAAAATATGAAAGCCCTTAAGAATGCTTCTGTCTCTCTCTTTTTCTTTCCTCTGTTTTTGCTTCTAGAAAGGGAACGGCAAGACGGCGTCTTGGCACTTAGGGGCTGCTGCCTAAAACCATCCTCCACCAAGGCAGCAGGGACCCTACAGCTGGAAGAAGCTTTTGGGGCAGCCGGGGGAACTGAGGAATCCGTGCCATCATGGGGGTATTATGGCTGGCCAGGTTCATGCTGGGATGTACAGCAGTTATGTACGTGGAACAAGCCCAGGGTCAATATGAAGGGGACTTGCAGACAGACAGATTTGCAGGCTACGAGGAAAGACAGCCAGCGAACAGAGTGAGAAGAAGAGGCCAAGACACTTTACGAGGGTATGTTTAATGTTCTTTTCTATTTTACAAAGCAGAACTTGGGTTATTATCACAGCAAATAGACATGCTTGCAGCATTGCCTTTCCTGGAGCTCGGGAAGGAGCCTACTCTACGGTAGGAGGGAAGCTTATGCCACCAACTCCCATGCGAGCAGAGAGCTGTGCGTGGAGCTCTGCTGCTTTGTGCAGGGCGTCACAGCACCTTAGGGCTCATCTGCAAGGGCTGAGAACCATCCGCACGCTGCCTGTTTGTGGGAGGGGTGCTGTGCGCTTGGCTGGAGTGGTGGCTGTGGCTGGGCTTTCCACCGTCACTAGTGGGGATGCTGCCAACTTGGGTTTTGACCCTGGAGTCGCTTTCAGCTCTGCTACCAGTCAATGCTCTGGGCTGTATTGAGAAATTATTGCCTCTGATAGCTGCTTTTACAAGATGACTGTTGCTAAATGGAAGGTGTCACACTACATCCCTTGTTGTGCGGCGTAGTTGTGGCTTGTGGTCTCATCTAGAGATAAATCAGTGAGAGAGCCGGACCCGTGAGTGTTTTCCACCTGAGGAGGGAGACAGGGCTCGGCTAGAAAATCCTGAGGCTTGTGCTGGAGCTCAGCTGTGTTTGCATGCTCTCAAGATGGTTCCTGGCCCCAGCACTGATTCTGGGTTATTTTAAGTCTGCCTGGCTGTAGTTCTTGGAAAGCATTCCTGTGTCAGTGGGCAGAATCAGAGCAGAACGTGATACACGCGCGAAGCCTGGACTGTGCCAGAGTCCTCCGGCACTTGCTGGGGAATGCTTCTTGAATGGGATGGAGTGCTGTGCTTTCAGCCCAGACAGTCAAATGTGCCGTGTTTGGGCTGGAGCTGGAACACAGAGCCTGGCCGTGGAGCTGCCAGGGGCAGGGCCGTGGGGCTGGCGGCATCTGCTCTTGGAATTCGAACGTGCGTGGCCACTCCCTCCCGCTACGGCGGACTTGGAAAAGATGGACAGCAAGTGTCCTGGGAGACTGGTCTTCTCAAAACCAGCCACCAAAAGCAGCCATTAGCTCACTCACGGGGTAGGGACAGCCTATGTCTTCCCCAGTACGATCCAGGCAAACTGTCTCCGTGCTCCTCTCTTTGAGTCCGTCATCCCTCAGATAAAACATCCCAAATATTTATGACTAATAGGGATTGAGGCCCTTTCTTGAAAAGGATGGGATGGCAGTCCACCAGGTCCAGAGACTCTTGTCCAGCCTGGCTGACCGGGGCTATATGTGATTGATTACTGTGCTCATAATGGGGATAGAAAGAATTGGAAGGAGTTGATGTGTGCGTGGATGCTGCTGTCTCACACACCCCTGTGAAGAGAAAGGAAGGGCAGAGCAAGGGAATGATGAGTGTTTCCATTCCCCACAGGACTCAAGAGAAGGTCACTGGTGTCCAGTGGTCTTATGGCACTCGGTGACTTAGGTGACCAGATCCCGTTTTCAAAAATGATTTACAGCTTGAATCCTTTTGACTTTTGGTGAGTTCGAAGAGTCCAAATCCCAAGTGCATTTTAAAAATGAAGCCCAGATTCCCAAGCTAGAAATTACTTCTGAGAACTCTTCTCTGCTCTAAAGCCTCAGACATGGACCCACAATTAAGTAAAGCAACACCAGATTATTGGTTGTGTAAGTTTAGTGGCCACACAGTCAGTTCGACGCAGGATCAGAATCAGGCCTGAAGCGTCTGAGTCGCGGTCCCCTGCTGAGAGCTGAGGACCACACTGCTACCTCCTTCGTTTTCTCTTCTGCTTTCTGTAGCAATTGCTGTAGGAAAAGAGAAAAAAACCCACCGGGGTAAGTGCAAGGTCTGTCTAAGGAAGTCTGTGCAACTGTAATTTAAGAAGCATCATTGTTTCCTGGCCCTTGGGAGACCGGTCTTGTTTCAAGGGAGGGAATCATGGTGGGCAACACAGGGGAAGCTGGCAAAGCTCGGAGTGGCTGGAGCTCCTGCCCCAGGCGCTTCCCATGCTCTGTGTCAAGTGACCCTGACAGTCTCCTCGGTTTTGTGTCCAAATCTCTCCTTCAGGATTTCCAGCCCTTCAGCAATCTCTCTTTAAAATCTCGACTTTACAAGCAGAGAAAACCACTTGAGATGAGAAATCTATTGAAGGCTGATGTTTTAAATAATGTTCCACTGGGCTTGGAAAGCAGCTCCAGATCTCATCAGCTACAATGCTGTGGATGGGTCTGGCAGCCTGCGAAAGCCAACTCCTGCAGAGCCACAGACCCAGCGGATTTTCCTGTAGCTTCCCCAAACAGCACTAGTCCCGCGTCCTTATGTTCTGGTTTGAAACAATTCTGGAGAGTTGCAGCTGGGGATCGGTGTCTTCCCTGACCTGGGGTTTGCTGCCGTAAGGTATCAGGATTCTTTGGTGCTGTGAAATTTAACTGAGCTTGATACACTTTCCTGGGAAAAGCAGATAAGCCATACTTTAAGCTTTGGTCCACTCACAGACTACCCCTGTAGTAGCATAATAAATGAATGAACAGTGAGTTTTCTTGGTGCAGCTTTAAACGTAAAGGAAGGTAGGGTTGTCTTTTTTTTATTTTTTTTTTTAAATTTAGTGTTATTTTACAATGTAGGCATGCAGGTGGCTTACCTTGGCTACTGATGTTTGTGGAATCATCTGTTGTATAACGCCACACCTCTAAACACACAGCTGAACCTCTAAGCACACTTATCTGTGGTGTCTTTTTTAATAGTTGATGGCACCATTTCAAATATTTGCTTTGGCATTTGCTTTCGAAGACCCACAACTTCCTCTTTCGGAGAGATAGACTAATTTCAATCCAGTTTTCAACGGAGATATCTTTGGTTCTGAGACTTTCTTTGCTCCGTGGTTTGCATGAAAGGAATTTAAATAGAACTGCAATTAAAACACAGCAAAGCTTAGCTGCATCACATGGGCCTCAATTGGAAAGCTTCCCTGGTGAGTCTCGGGCCACCACCCCCAGCCACTGTCCTGGACCCCTGGTTTCTGTGAGAATGTTCAGAAGTTTGTACGTCAGTTCTGAATGGGAGGAAACTACAGATCTGGAGGATTTGCTGGTTAGATCTGATGATGAAGCAGTGCAGAGTCCTCAACTTCTTCCTCTTCTTCTTTGTGGAAACCTTGTGCTCAGGGCTTCTGGACTATCTGTAGCCCTGTCTTGTTTGTTCCTTGAAATACTTGCTTTCCCAACACAAATTAATGTGTTTTTTTGTAGAAGGGCTCACTATGCTTGAGACCTTCCATCCTGCCAGATCTCAAGCCTTTTACAATGTTAACGTGCCATTCACAGATGACTTTGTCCGCGACAGAGATGTTTTTGCACCTAAAATGTTTTTTTATGACAGAAAACCAATACATTAGGGGACTCAAAGGACAGTCACCTATCTTGACAGGCTCGATCTGGTGTTTGCTCTCCCATTTATTCTTGTATGTGCCCTCTTTTCTCTTGGGTGGGTGGAACCACAGATTGCCTCCATCTCTAAATTGTGTTATATCACAAATTGGAAAAGAAAATAGAATCACACCAGAACTGCACAGAGCGCATGACCCAAATGTTTTTCTAGGGAAATTTTTTTACCAGTTCTGGAAGGATCAAATACCCAAACGTATCTGGCGCTCCTTCCTTCATTTCTTCCTAAATATCTTCTACTCCTGCACCCAGCACAAATAACTTCCTCTGGGTTTTTCAGGAAAGTCTTGAGTAAGCCCAAGTAGCACGGGATATCTGCTCTTTTTTTGGTGGCAAGTTACTTTGTGTGAAGTTTTAGTCAATTAGTACTAATTGATAATAGAAATACACAGAATCATTTAATATCTTAGAGCTCGTAGCGTGAAACTGCTCTCTGGTAGCTCCGACCTGCCCAACGCGAGCTCTCCTTGCTGACACCCGGAGTGAACTGGCTGTGCCTGAGGACAGTTGTAGATGTTGTGTTGGTAAAAGAGGCTTCAGCAATGCAGGAGGAACGATTGTATATGTTGGTGCTGGAAACGTATTTATTTGGAGCTCTGTTCCCATCCCAGTCTCCTTTAATGAAGGGAAAAGTATGAAATAAATGCAAAGCATGAAATAAATGCAAAATAAACAAGCCTGTATTCATCAGTGCTTTAAAAAATAACAATTAATAAAGTAATGGGGAGCAATAAATCACAGCCAAAGCTGTGATTTAATCTGTCCTTAAACTCATTAAAGCAGAGACAATTTAAAATGACCGTCTCCTGAAAGGAACAGCCCTGACAAATCCATTTATGAGGCAGGATTTGAATGGGATTATTAGTTTAATGAACTATTGAACAGTTTCCAAGAGCAAGAATGTGTTTAACAAAGGGGAAAGAAAAGATGATTAGTCTGCAGCCAGCTGAGCTGTTTGCTGGCAGGATGGTTTCCTGTAAGTTCATGGCTGCCTGTTTTTTTAAGTAAGAATAAAGGCTCAGCTATAGCCTGACTTTAAACACAACTAATTATGTCAAGCCCATTAATTATGAAATGGCCACTGCAATTGAGAAGATGGATGAAGAGAGGATGTTTGGGGAGGCATTTGTCATACCTCTTCCATTGCTCTGACTTACACGGAAAGGCGGAGATGTCTAAATTAACTGTGGGGGAATGGGGAACATGAGGAGTTTCCAAGCTGCTCTCCCATAGATTTTTGACACCTTCTTAGTTTCCAACTTGACGCTGGGGAATGGAGAGGAAAGGCACATTTGCAACTGCAAAACACCAGCAGAGTTGGTCGATGAACTCCCCATCCACCACTCTAAGCTTGGCAGCTCAGATGCAGCGGAGAGGCAAAGCCACGGGCTGTGATTCTGGACCGCACGGCACCAAGTTAAACCGAAGCTGACTCTGGGACGATGTTTGACGTCAAGGGGGGATTGGACATAGCAGAGACGAGCTTCACCGCTTTCGCAGTTTACTCCGAGATGTGCACAGGTGATTTCCAGCAGCGTTTTAGTCCCACTCCATCCCTGCTGTTGCAGTTCCACAAGCATCTCAGTACAGGACCTACAAAAGGTTTTTTTTGGGATCAGCAGCAATTGTAATTTTCTTCACTCTCGCTTTAGGTTTATCAGAAACATGTGCCTTTAAAAAGAGCTGATTCCCAAAACACAACCGGCACTGTCAGATGTTTCATGATTCAGGCCCCGATTCTGCCTCTGCCAAGTTCAAGCGTAACATTTTAGCTGACTTGGTTGAAAGTAATAAGCCCTAAGTGGGAGTCTGCAAATCTTTTCTGCAGCGTTACCATCTCTGCTGCTACTGCAAATCTAGCGAGAGGTATTGATTCCCTCGGTGTCCCAGAGTGAAGTCCTTTAAATGCGGAAGTTCAGCTTTCATTCCTGATAAAAAAAAAAAAAATTGATTTATTGACCTCAAAGTTGTAGAAAACTTGCTTGAAAACGAAATCCTGTTTCGAGTAAGAAACAGGATGCTACTAAGAGGCAGTGGAAGCGAAAATGTCCTATTTCTTAACTTAATCCTAGAGTTTAGGCAACCAGATTCTGTCCCACTGATCGTGTGGGTTGTTTATGAAAAAGAGCCAGTAACTACGGCCATTTAGATACTTCAAAAAGCAAATCTGGGGGGTATGTCACTAACTACACCGACTGAAACTACAAGCACACGTAGCTGAAGGGTAACAACAGGACTCTGGTACTTCCTGAGAATTGTCTGAAACGGGCTGTGCTGCTTGTGGTCGCCCACATGTCACTGCAGTGGGACTAAATGATCGTTGTGGGACCCTTCCAACTTTTCTATTCCATCCTAAATATTAGTTTTCTGACAAGGCTCGCTCAAGCCCCGTTTAGAGTGAGTGTACATCACTGGAGTGTCTGTCACCGTGATCCTGTCACCCCCCTGAGCTGCTTTCAGGTCCGCGTACTCCACACGTCTAAACCTTGATATTTACTCAGAGTTGACATACTACGAGCAACAGAAGGAACAAAATTAAGGCAGCAGCTGGAAACTTCTGACTTAAGACTCTTGTTGCTAATTTTCCTTGTGTCTTGATTTATATTGTGAAATGGTTGATCTTGGACTTCTGGCCTAGGCTGGTTTCTCTTGTTGTTGGCAGGGAACATGAAGGCGAGTATTGGCATGGCAAAAAATTGTCTGGCGTAGAAGTTAATAGGTTATATGGGTTTTATTTGGAAGTTTTAAGAACTGAAGTTTTGATTTATTTCAGAATTTAAGGGAAAGAAAAAAGATGGAAGAGTTGGTGATGCTGCTTTCCAGATGAAAGTGTTAAGCAGTTCCTGGAAATCGGTTGCGTTTTTTGTCTTTTTTCAAAGGAAAGTCTTCTCTGTGGTTCCTTGCTGATATATGGGATTTAAATTTAAATGTGCGCAAATAAGGAAGGGTTTTCTCTACCGTCACTTACACAAAATGTGTGAAGATCTGAATAAAGGGGGAAAAAATACAAAGGCGTATAACGTAAGATTTTATAGACCTCCTTTGTTAAAAAATAATTCTAAACATTATTGGGCTTGAACCTGGCATTAACCTAAGCAGATGGAATCCAAGACCTATAGAGTCTTTGTAAGATTTTCCTTGTAATTTGCTTCATTCCTTTTATGAAACTGAAAAATAATCATGATTTTTTTAAAAATTATTTCCATCTCCTTTTTTTTTTCTTTCTTTTTTTTTTTTCTTTTTTTTTCCCCACAAATTTCAGCAAAAATTCAGGTGTCTACCTTGAAGTCAGCTTTGCATGGCTCGGGACACCTAAAGTTGATGTAAGCGTAGAGGTTTATTTTGGTGTGATCTAGTCACCTTGGTGACAGCCAGGCAACCTTCTCAGCTTGGCTTTCTCTCTCTGTATAGATGTGTCTGGAGTCCACGTGTGTGAGGGGTCCTAGGAGACTTCTGCCAGAGGGCAGGGAGGATTTTTGAGCTGGGGCTGCCGTTTTGTTCTGGGAATACAGAAGTCCCTGGTGGGACTTCCCTTCTCTGTGCTCCCCTGCTCCATCACCTTGCTGCTGACCGTACCGATAGCTGCATCTCAGCAGGAAAAGGAATGGGGCTGAGATACAGAGCTCTGTAATCTCTGAAGACCGCCCCTCTGTATTTGAGATGGCCTGTCCCTAGGCACCCAAAGCTACCCTCTGCTCTGGATTACGGTAGGAAATTCAACCCTGGGCACAGAGCCGGGAGAGAGACCATCAAACTTTCATAATGCTGTTTCAATTTCAATACAAAGATAATTTAGGATGTATTTAGAAGGAGGAATGTCATAACCATCGGGAAAAAAAAAATAAAATTTCTCCCCATTTTCTAATAACATCAAAACGAAAACAGTAAGCACCTGAGTAACTTTGTCTGAAACTACATGACTTCTCAGTTAAAAGGCACGTATTTTGATCTCATGCGTTCTCCTGGTTAATTAAAGAAAGGGCAAAATCAGGTGTCAAGGCTTTCTTTAGTTTCAGATCATCCGTTCTCTAAGAAAAAAATAACTAGAACATAAAACCAGATTAAAATAACTGCTTAAATGAAGGCTTCCTTCCTGTTTACTAAAATAACAAAGGAAAAATAGTCTCTGTTCACTTAGGCCAGTCTTTCTGGTCTAGAGCCCCTCCTAGGTTCTGGGAGGAGGAGCACACAGCGATGCACTCTTCCACCTCTTCCCAAACCAAACATTTCCTTAAGGAGAGCCGCAGTGGAGGATCAGCAGCTGAATTCGGATGCTTGAAAGGCTCAGCTTCCTTTGGGCATCTTACGTCAAGGTCTTCTGAGTCCCAGCCACTCAGTCTGGGCTCCAGCGGAGATCAGGTCAGCTCTGCGGGGCAGCAGAGAGGAGAGATGCTCAGTGATGCTGCCAGGGTTTGCTCAGGAGGGGGCTGTGCACCAGTTCGCACCACCTTTGTCCCTGGGATGGAGGTGGGGGTGCTCCTGGGGCCAGGGAAGGTAAAGGGTCTCCAGCAGGAGTGTGAGAGAGATCATAAGTGCCTTTGGTGAGATCAGAGAAAAGCGTTTCTCTTGCCACAGGCGTGTTACTGGTATTGCTGAGAGTTTTAGGAAAGTGATCCATTGCTCAGCTCAGCGAACGGCTTCAGGATGTGCTGAATTCGGAATCCTTTTGTGCTTGGCAACGCAGCGAAATCGCTCTTAGCGGTTTTAAGGTGTGGGAACAGAAAGTTAGCGGCTCTGCACCTTTCTGAGAACCAGAAATAATTGAAATCACCGGGACTTGAACTCATCCCTAAAACCTTAAAATAAACAGACGCAGGGCTGCTTTGCAGAACGGAGTCAACATCCTTCCATTGAACGGGGGCTTGCCTAGGTAGGAGCAGCCAGTGGTTTTGCTCTACTTTCCCGTTTGCAGATCAGTTACCGGACTGTATGTGCTGCTTGAGCTCACACAGCCCTGGGGAAGTAAGCAGTGAACACAGAGATAGCCCAGTCCGAGACTCGTAAAACTGATGAATCGCTGAAATAAATACTTGCAGTACATCTGAGGGATCTGGTCAGTCAAGAATGAGGAGGACACAAATAACGTTCCCCTTTAGGCCAAGGATGCGAAGGTCAGCATTGTTTGAAATCTCTTCTCACGCCATGGCACCAACCCAAATCCCTCTGGGTGGGGAGATGCATTCCCAAAAGCCACTATCGCATTTGGCAGTAATTATTGTCCCCCTGCTGATCTCTGCTGAGGCCGAGGGTGACCGATGCCTGTAATGGTGTCCCCCCCAGTTATTGTGAGAGATCATCCCTTGGGGCCCAGCAAAGACTCAGGCTAGGATCAAACCCAAAAAGAATCTTAACTGTAGGAAAAAAAAAAAATCCAGCTCAGATGGAGAGGTAGGATCATTGTCCCTGGAAAAAAGCCACATGTTTAAGTCACATAAAGCTAGAGAATGTACTAGTGATACTCATACACATTCATTTTATTTGACTCTGCACGGTCATGAATTTCCTGATAGGAGGAGGGCTGCAGGGGGGGGGTGTGTGTGTAAATAATCTGAAAACAAACTTCTATGTCTCCTCCCTAAAATAGTACTTCTGTGGATAGCAGACAGCCCTCCTTTTTGCAGTATGAAATCAGAAATCCTCAATAGCCTGACATTTTCACTTCTCATTTTCGTTTCCATTTCCATGGGACGTTTTTGCCGAGTTGGTGAATTTACAGCAAAGGGTAACTGAATGGTTTGGGGAAACCTAGAGCAGTATTTGGGCTGATGGCCATTCCTAAAGCTGGACAAGTAGAATTGCATTGAGAATTGGCTAAATCTGTTGCTGGATGGTTTGATTTCCCCGTAAATATTTCTATGCTGAAACCTGAAGACAGAAGAAACCTGAAAATCAGGTAAGGGACAGGGAAAGTATAAACATTCCAAGGATTTTTCATTCATCCCATGTAAAGTGTCAGAATTGCTGCACCCCAAACTGGATGTGTTCGTAGAACAGGAGGGAGATTTCCGTGTCTCAAGATACCCAGAGAATAGAAAGAGATAAGAACAGAAATAGAGATTGGGCAAGCTTAATGGACTCTTAAAACTGTGCTCAAGCAGAAGAGGGGCAAATAGCTCCCCTGGACCTGCTGGCCATGCTGCTCCTAATCCAGCCCAGGGTGTGGTCTGCTGCTGCTGTGGATTTCTCCAGTGATGAATCTGTCCCACTTATTTCGAGGAGCAGTATCACAGAACTTATCTCTTGATCAGTAGGTCTGTGGCTGGATAGTTAGGCTGTGGTGCTTCTCATCCTGAAATCACCAGGTGTTGATCCCATGTGCTGGTGGGAAAGTTGCTGCTCACCCTTGCAGAAGACACTGGGCTCTAGCCCTACGACTACCCTGCGCAGTTGGACTTTGGCTAGGGCAGGAGGGTGGTTTTTAGCGAGTGTTTTGTTTGAAGCACTTAGAGAAAAAGGAATTTGTGCTTGGTCACTTGCCTGACTTACATCTGGGGCCTGGTAAAAAGTGCAAGCCGTATTTTTACTAACAAAGCCTTAGTTTACAAAAATGAAGTGGTGTGAATTTCTGAGAGCACGTATTCTGTAACCTTGACCTGTTCTCATCAGGAGAATAGAGAAGACCTGCAAGAAATGTAAAGCGCTGGCATCCCTGCCCTTACCAAGAGACTCAAACTGGTCCAGAGAACCAGTTGGACCCTCTTAGCTCCGACTCCTTTTCCCCGTTGAACAGAGTAGTGGCAAGTAGTGCTCAGGAGACAAGTCACAGCACTGAGGACCTGTTTTCACCCAGCAGGAAGAAGTTTTATGTTGTATCGAGGAGGGAAATAAAGAATGACTGTGATAAATAAGGAAAAGGGTCCCCCAGGTCAGGCAGCAGACACCCAGTCCAAGCAGACACACGGGAAGCGATGAGCCGGGAGAAGCACTTGCTGGACCACTGAGCACACACCACAGCAGACTAGTTCCAGGTTCACGGCTCAGGGAATCTCAGTCACTGGACAAGGGTCTCCACTTGGTGAGAAGAGCAGGAAACTGGCCCAAAGTAATGAACTATAGTAAATTCTTCCTGAATTAGTATGTTGAATCCCCCCGGATGAGGCCAGTGGGAAGGAGAACACATGAGCAGCCAGGGGAGCACTCCCTGTGCAGACCGGAGCAGCTCTGAGAATTACCCCAGCCCTGGCAACCCACCAGTTTTCATTCACTTCTGTCTTCCTCTAATTTAAGGAATGGAAACACCTCTTCTGAAGGCCGGTGACAACTGAGGTACGCTGATTGCTCATGACAGGGGAGACAAACCCTGGGCTGCTGTTCCTGCTGTCTGAGAGGCCTCACTATGTGTAGCCAAGGGTTCATTAGCTGCGGGTCTTGCTGGATGCCAGGAGCAGTGCTCCTTGCAGGACACTGCAGTTATTGCACAAATCAGCCCTTTAGTGACTGCAGAGCTTTCTGGAGAAGGTTTGGAGAGTTCGTTCTAGCTGGGTAGTCTTTTTCCCATGGCTGGAGGAGTGGGCTAAGACCATGTATGAGGACGTGGCTTGTGGGTGAGCGGGAAGCTCGGGATGGTTTGACTTAGGTTTTGTCTGGCATCTGAGTCTGCAGTGTTCTCAGACTGGACTTCACCCGCTGTGCTGTCTGCCCTCTCCTACCTTTAACGACGTGTAAAATTCTGCTCGGGTCACACTAGGCATCTGACAATAAACTGGCAGGACTGAGCCCTTTCCAGCTCCTTGCTCAGCTGGTAGGCAACAATTCAGTGCTCTAGGCTGTCTTTCTCATGCTGCTGTAGCAACAGCCAGATGCTGCTTGTGTTCTGTCCCCCACAGGCGGGCTGACACCCCGAGCCTGTGGGCAGTCTTGTGGTGTGGACTGTCTCCCAGCCCTTGCTCATGCCTCTGACTCCATTGTGGATTTGGGAGAAAAGCTTTTTTTGCTAAGAGCCCTGCATTTTCACATCAGATGGCCACAGCTCTGCTCTGCTCCAGGGGTTTTTTTTCTTGGCATCTACCAGTTCTCAGATGGAGCCACTGCCACCGAGCAGCATTTGGTGCCATCAATTGAAATTCATGCTTACTTTGTCCCTGCTTATCCATAATTCTGTTGCATGTTTAAAGTGGGCAAGGAAGATGCTACGGCCAGCATTGCTTTTCCCTCTATCCGTTCTTAGCATCCCTCTTTTGGCCATATTCACTTTCATTAAAATAGTTCTCTTCAGCAGCTGAGCTGTTTCAGCCTTTTTTTTCTAGGCAGAAGGTGATAAGGGAAGAGCTGCTTCATATTGGCAGGTCTATTTTTGCATCAGCTGAACCATGGGAGTGGACCAGCAGCGCAGTCCTTTGCCAGAAAGCACTGCTTAGAAAGGGCTGGCACAAACACGTCAGCTCTTATCTCTGTGGCTCTAGCACCCAAAGGAAACGTCACGCAGGCACTAGCACCATCTCAGCAGTATAACTACGTCTGTCCAGGACTGGGTAAGATCCCTTTGCTGCTGCTGGCTAGCAAGGAGGCAAAGCTGAGAGTGAGTAGAGTGAAAAAACCCTCTCGATTTTTTAATTCAGGACTGATTGTTGTGAAGTTTCTTGATAGTTCTGAAATACTCTGTGGATTTTGATTATCAGAATGTTGTGGGCAAGCGTATTGAATTTAAATGGCTTTTCCTCTAACCTTGACATTCCCACTCTTAGGAGCTCTTCACCACGGACGATGGTTGTGGTTTTCTGTTAACAACTAAATGACATGCCTTTTATCCACACCTTGCTGATGAGAACGTAGGTTTCCAGCTTGTATTTCCCAGGATGGAGATAACTGCTATTAATTTTAAAAAGCAGTTTTGTCACGACTTTGCTGAAGATGTTATTTTCCTCTTGCAAAACAGCATTCTCCTTACTGAGCGAGTCCTTGCTTTGGAATCTAATTTCATTCTCCCTCTAGGTCATTTCTGTGACACCATTAATTTCAACCCATTCAGAATGGATTCTCCCCCACGTTTTGTTTTGAAACTCTGCTAATTTTTAGCATATGCTTATAAAGGTTCGGTTTTGGAGGAACAATTGCGATCCTGTCATTTAGCCTCCTGTCTAACAGAGTGCCCAGGACCTCTCCCAGGATCCCTGCACAGGGCTTGATGAAATCCATGGCTGACTTTTAGAAAGAGGTGGTACTTGCCACCGTAGTTAAATATACACGATACACTTGGTTAAAAATAACGATATACTTCATTCAACTTCCACTTTCTTCTGTCTTAGTCTGTGAGATTGGCGCCAGATACCTCTTCCTTCACTGATTTTGACCAAAAAACCCTCTCTTAGTCTTTTGCCTGATAAAATGGCTATATAACATTCTTTAATCTTCAACAAGGCTTGAAGCAGCCTGAGGCCAGGGTGTACTAAGGTCAACGGGAACGTTCCCTGCAGAGCTGCTCAGGCCCCTGTGTTGAAAAGTGGGGACAAGCAAACAGATTCAGGTGGAAGTCAAACTGCAATGTTTGGTGTCTGGCTGTCAGTTGCCTGGGCTGCCCACACACTGCCTGGAAAGTCCTATATCAAAAAAAAAGATCATCCATCCATCCATCCTGCATGCTGGCACTCTGAGGGCTGAAATTTAGGCTTTACAGGACCTCAATCTGCTCAGAGTGAGCTTATCTTCCCAGTTAATGCCAACCACAGACATGTGTCTACTTTTAAGTGGAGATTTACACTTGAGTATCAGTGGCAGTACTAGCTACTTTTGTGTTCTATCCAACCTAATGCAACCGGGAACTGCAACCCAAGATGTTCCCCCATCTGCAGGGAACCTTAATCCATACCAGCAGCATCGGCTCTGCATTCAAGGTTTCCTTTTAACTTCGAAGCACAGGAGAAGCAACAGCTGCCCAGGCTTTTGGAAAATGTAGGAGCTTTTGAAATCAAAATACAGATTTACTCTTCCCCTCCAACCACAGCACCAAATTATTTTAGCAGAGCCCTTGATTCCATGCTCGGAGGGCTGGTGGAGTAGGCTCCGCATAGCGCTGGGCAAAAGCAGGTTGTAAGGAGAAATGTTGCCACAGTTTCTACAGAGGTCATTGGGTGCTCTGGGAAAATTAGAGCTCGGAAAAGCAGAGCAGCACCCTTCGTGGCACAGAAAGTCATCCAGCATGGGCCGTGCTGCTCAGGGATCTTCTAGTCCCCGGGAAGAGTAGAAGCTAAGATCGCTTTTACATGGGAACATCACTGCTTAGTAGAGGGTTCCTCAGAGTTTGCTCTCAGTCCAGCTCAGTGTTTCTGTCATTAATGCAAACAGCTCCCAGTTCCTTTTCCCACGGGAAAGCATTCTTCTCCTTCCACTTTGGAAAGGTAAACCTGCAGCCTAGCCGCCGCACATCTGCTGCGCCCGCTGCGTGTCTGCTGCGCGTCTGCTCCGTACGGCTGCACGCGCGCTGCTCTTGTGCCACGTCCTTGTTTTGTCTGCTGTGCCTCTGCTGGGGGTGCTCTGCACGTCTTCACTGCGGCGGCTCTACATGCGCCGTGTTTCTGCTACATCTGCTGAGCATCCTCCGTCTATCTGCTGCGGATCTGCTTGGTGCTTGCTGGGTGTTTTCTGCACGTGTGCTTTATCTTTGCTTCGTGTCTTCTGTGTGTCTCCTGAGCGGTCATGCTGGAGGGGGAAGACTTGTGTATGTCTGGGTAGGTGGTTCAGGGTGTTCTGGGGTCCGCTACCCTCTCCCAGCCAGAAAAGGATATCTCCTGCCCTAAAGCCCTACAAGCTATTCCCAAAATCCAGACTGGAATTTGGTCCTACAGCGCACCGCTGAGATTGGCTCTTGTGCCCAGGGTGCCCAGTCATCCCAGCACCCTGCGCCTTCCCACCCCTGGCTTGCTGCAAGGAACTTGAGAATGGCAACCAGAGGAAGAAAATCTTCACAAAATCCCCACCACTAGGGCGATATTTCCAGGCAAGTTGAGTAAACAGACTAATGGCACGCCTACAATAACAGAGACCTCAGGATTTGAGGGAGGACAAGCAAGAGAAGCTGTGCAGTAAGCACTTCACGACACGGGAGGGAAGTAGAAACATCCATGGTTAAAGCAGTTTCTACACAGAGGTAATGGTTGGGATGCTGTTTTAAAGGAATGGGATGAAACTGAGACAGTTCCTGCATTATGCACGTTCCTTACTGGTGGCAGAGTAACAGGGGAAAAATCAAAGGGACTGTTCCCTGGAAAATGAAATTGATTTGCTGATCTAGCGGAAGAACAGGGATGAATCGACACATTTGCAGAATAAAAAAAATCCCCAAACAGATCAGGCAGTTTTTCTGGAGTTCTTAAAAATTGGATATTGTTGTTCCAGTCTGCCAAATCCCTAAACTAGTCCCATGCACCAGACAGCTAGAGCCATTTCTGCAGGTACCTGTGAATATGCAAACAGTTGTGGACGTGTGTTTCGCAAGGAAATGAATTACAGTGAACACAGAATCACAGAATAACAGCATGGTTGAGGTTGGAAGGGACCTCCTCTGGAGATCATCTGGTCCAACCACCTTGCTTTGGCCACCTAGAGCTGGCTGCCCAGGACTGTGTCCAGATTGTGAATATCTCCAAGGATGGAGACTCCATAACCTCTCTGGGCAACCTCTTGTTCCAGTACTCAGTCACTCTCACGGTGAAATAGTGTTTCCTGATGTTCAGGTGGAACCTCCTGTGTTTCAGAAACATCCCAAACTTCATAATAGAAAATGCAAAATCCGATTCATTCACGTCATCCCCTCCTGTCTGTGCAATGATGGCGGCGGTTACCATCACCAGCCCCAGGCTGAAGTGGTTGATGTAAAAACTAACTAAAATTAGAACGAGGATACAGAAATTTTGGACAATGGATCCAAACAAACTAATCTGGTATTTTCCTTGTCTTATCAAAGAGAAAATTAAAGGATGATGTAACAACCTACACAGGTCTACTGGGTGAAGAGACTGTGTTAACACGGGTTCTTCAGTCCAGCAAGCAAAGATCTAACGAGATCCAACAGTTGAAAGTAGCAGCTAGATAGATTCAGACCCCAAAATAAAGCACAGAATTTTAACAGTGGGGATTATTACTCACTGGGAAAATCTCCAGAATTTCCAAACGCCTCTTTCTCTGGTGTTCTGGTTAGTTCAGATTCTCATGCTTTTCTAAAAGATTGTGATCCCTCAGCAAACCTCCAGGAAGAGGTTGGAGGGTTATGGGCCGGGGTCCAGGCAAGGTCTGAACTCTCTGTCTACACCTAACCTCTTACTGCCTTCCCCGCTCCGTCCGATCCTGTGTTAGAGCCCCAGCATCTCTGCCAGGGGCTGCTTTCTCACGGCTCCGCACTTGAAAATGTCACAAGAGTGTGAATGTTACCTAGGTTTGTGGTTTTTCCTGTTTTCTTTTGGGAATTTTTCTTGGAGAGTTTGTTGGTCCATGTATGGACGCGTGGCATGGCACGGCACGGTGTAAACGCCATGCTGAGGTGTATACGCAGGCTGGGTTTCCTGCCATCTTTGCTGTGTGATCAAACCACCCAACAAACAAAGGAAGCCAAAGAAAACCACGGGCAGCCTGTCTGATGGACGAGTTGGAGCGTGCAGGAGTTAATTGCAGAGTCAGAAAGGAAGAGCAGGACTTTGTCCACCTTATACATAAACAGCACGGCCAAGCTACAGTCACAAGGGACAGATGTGCTCCTTCTGTTCAGGTTATCAAGCCATTCCCTTGGCCGCGGTCTCCAGGGTTCTCGGTGTTGAGGTCTCTCCCTTCTCACGTGGAAATGCAGGTCTCCAGCTGTGGGTATGGTCCCAGGCTGTGCCTTCGTGTCAGGGTAGGTCTGGCTGTGCTTTCAATTCCTCGCTCCTCCATATAGTCCTGAGAGGGTCACTGTAAGATCAGAGCCCCAAAGCACAGGGAGGTCACAAGTCAGTTATTAAAATAACACATGGTGGCTCCTGTTGGTGGGAATTAAACATGGCTTGTTCAGACTCACAGTGAGGGAATGGAGTTTGGCACAGAAATGTCACACAAGAAGCTATTCAGCTGCTCTCCTACAGCGATGATACATGCCGAATTTATCCAATCGCACCGCACGGAAACAGAGGGGAAAAAAAAAAATAAAATAAATTGTTTTTAATTTTCAGACCCAATGTCTGTGGCTCGAGGTTCCACTCCTACTGCTGCCCCGGCTGGAAAACGCTGCCCGGAGGGAACCAGTGCATTGTCCGTGAGTATCCATTTTCCTGTTAAGGGCACCGAGGGAGCTGACTGCTATGCGGGAAGGATTGCATATCTCTCACTTCGGCAGATGACAGAACATTTCGTAATCTGCTGGGACAGGAGCAGCGATTGCTGGGAGTTCTCATCTCTGCTAGTCTTGATTAAAGCGGGGTGGTTGCAATTGATCCCGCTTAGCGCACGGCCTTTTATCTTCTGCCAAACTGCCACTGTGCTCCTTGTGGCTTGACAGTTTGTGTGCCTGCTGTAGAAGATTAGCCTCAAAGGAAAGGTATTTGTGACTCCTGAGAAAGTTATTTAGAGCCGCTTGTTTAGATGAAATAATTGGGTTAGTTGCTAGAATAACAGCTACATGCTGGTTGCGAACATGATGAGCGTCTACAAGCACGAATCCGCATTTTTTCTTTGAGTGGCCATCCAAAGCAGGACGCTGGTTTAGATAAATCACACCTCTGTTTTGGCAGGTAGCTTTCCTAGTTGGAGTAGAGCGTTCCTGGACTCTCAGCTGCTGATATACACCTACAAAATCCATTAAGGGCCTGATGTTTTGCATTTCTGTAGGTTAAAGACATGACCTATAGGGAGACGAAGGAGCCTGCCCTTTGGAGGGTGCTCCCATGGGAAGTGAAAGTCAGCTCGGGAGTAAATAAATGAGAATCTTCTTGCAGACAATAGGGGTAATTGTACCTGTGTTTGGTCATGTTTCATACTGAAACGGTAAATACACAGTGTCCTGGAGATATTAACCCTAACCTGGACATACAAAATAGCAGACAGCATGATGGGATGCTTGTATCTCCCAGTATTTTAGCTTTCTGAATGAATCTTCTGCATTAGAGCGCACTTGGAACTGCACGCGAATGCCCTTTTTCAAAACTTCCTAAAAATAATTGGCAGTGGGAGGTTTCCAGTTGAGGAAAACAACAGGCTCCTCTAGTGGGATCTCCGACGTAATACAGGTCACATATTTCAGGAGCAATTCTACCTTGCCACTGGAATTTTGACTTGCCGAGTTGAAAACTCAGTCATCTTGGAGAGAAATGCCGTGTGTTTCCTAATACAGAGCTGTCTGGGACCTCAGATGTACAAAACTGAGTGCAGAGCTGCAGATATTCTTCTCTCAAAGGAAACGGTGTCGGTTGTGTTGTGAGTGATGGGGCCAGTTGACATGTCCTTGCACACAATAAATAACCAGTCACAGAATCACAGGATTGTCTCGGTTGGAAAAGCCCTTGCAGCTCCTCCAGCCCCACCATGACCCTCACCCCGACCCTTCCCAACTCCCCCAGATCCCTCAGCGCTGGCTCAGCCCGACTCTTCAACCCCCCCAGGGATCCCGGGGACTCCCCCACAGCCCTGGGCAGCCCATTCCAACGCCCAACAGCCCCTTCTGCACAGAAATCCTTCCTAATATCTAGTCTAAACCTTCCCTGGTGCAATTTGAGGCCATTCCCTCTACTCCCAGGCTGGCATTTTGCTCACTCAAAAAAAGAAGGGCAGTGAAGAGCCGTGATGTCTCAAGAATTAAATGCATCCGACTTCACCCCAGGTGATGGTACGGTGTGGAGTCCGGACCCTCTCCTTTCCCCACGAGAAGAGACAGGGCAAACTCAAAACCCTCCTTGGCCATCCCTCAGACAGCGGATGCTCCACCAAGGATGCAAGGCTTGAGTTTTAATTCTGGCTGCAGCGAAGGGTTAAGGGACTCACAGCCAAATAGCTGCTCAGTGGCATGCAGGGTTAGCGACACTCAGGGTTGTCTGCTGACTTTTCTCATAACTGTAAAACATGCCATCTGGGCTGGAGGTCCTCAGGGGACTGTGTGTTGTAATTGTATTTATAAAACACACAGAGATGAGATACTTTCATGGGGCTCTAATAAAATCTGTGCTTACACAGGTGGAGCAATACTGCCAGCTCTGCTTTTGGCTCCCATGGCACAGGAAGGGGAAGAGAGTAGCGGGGGTCCAAGGCCAGAAAGGATGGGGATGGATAGGAAGGCATCCTGCTGCTGCATCTCTGGCTGAGTTGGGCTCAGCCCCTCATTCAGCACACGCATCTCAACAATGGCCAGTTTCCTCAATGCCAGACTGTGCCCTGCAAAACGCGTTGCGGAAAGATAAAAAATTTCCAGGAAAAGTACAACCTGACTCACTGTGAGCATCGCTTGTCTCCCCTGAGAAATATTTTTAGCAGGCAGAAATAGTGAAATGTGCCTTCCCTGTGCTCTGCCGCTGAAAAAGTCTGTGATAAAAGGAAGATGTGTCCAGGAACTCCCTGCGAACGAGTGGGTCCTTCCCACTTGCTCTGCCCACACCTCAAGAGGTGCCCCAGCGTCCTCCCCAGGTTATTCTTCTTCAAACAGATGCATTCACACCCTTTCAGCAGCCAAAACCACATCTGCAGCAAGTTCGCAGACTCGCACATTGTGCTAATCGCTTTGTCCTTCTCTTCCTCCAGCAATTTGCAGGAATTCTTGTGGTGATGGATTTTGTTCACGGCCAAACATGTGTACGTGCTCCAATGGACAACTTTCTCCCAACTGTGGCTCAGCTGGAGGTAAGAGAACATTGGTGGCGATCCTCCTCCCTCCAGAGTAGTTATGTGCTCTCTTAAAAAAATTTCCCAGTTACAATAAAAGGAAATCTCTGAAATATTTTGTGTTTTGGCAGCCAGGCTCTAATCGGCATTGGGCAGTAGTCAGAAAATCTTTCATTTCTTGTGGCGCTTTTACTAAAGGTCCTCACTGCCCCTGATACCTGGAGCTTGCTTGCGATTTCTGCTGGTTTGATATGAGAAATCTTAGAGGGTGCAGCTCAGAAACCACATCTCACAGCAGCAAATAGCGACACTGCTGCCGAAGAGTCCATCCACCCCGGCTGCTCTTTGAAGTGGAATGAAGTCTGTCACTGCTTTTGTTGACCAAATAGTTGTTTTTGGGTTTTTTTTCTGATGGAAAAATTATTAAGTTTTCTTAGGCTGTGACTTGGATGTCAGGGAGAATGGCCCAGCAGTTTTAGCAAACTGCAGTGACACAGTGACACAGGGCTGGGAATGCAGAAACTGCATTGCCACTTTTTCTGCTTTGTTCTCCCATCTCAGACCTTCAGAACAAAAATCTGAAAAGCTCTGGGAAGATTATTGGGTGGCTGAGGTTTCTGAAAAACAGTCTATGGAGGACTCAGCACCATGACAGTCACATACCCAGAAAGCAATTCCCATATCCCTCCGGTAATCCATGTGGGATGTATTCAAGACCAGGTCTTGCTTGCAACCACTCTGTTACCCTGCAGCACATGGCTCTGCACAGAAAACTCTTCTTGCTTGAGTCTAAATCCTGATTGCTAATGGTCTCGTGTACTTTCTGACAGTGAATTATTGCTCCTCTGTGCTCCCTTTTCCGCTGGAAAGGACCTGGGAGTTATGGTAGACGCCAGGCTGGATATGAGTCAGTACTCACCGGGGTGTGAGTAAAGCCACACACTAGATTGAGGGAATCGTGGTGAAAAAGTCAAAAAAGGGGTATGATCCCTTCTGCTTGGAGTAGCGAGGCTGTGGCTGGTTCTGGGCTGCCAGTTCAGGAGGGATGTGGGGAAAATGATGGATCAGCAGCGAGCTGCAAAATGGTTGGGACCGGAGCACATGTTCTGAGAGGAGAAGCTGATGGATCCAGCCTGATTTAGTGGAAGAAGAGTCAAAGAGGGATCTAATTCCAGTCTGTCACTACTGGAAGTGCAGCTACAAGGCAGTGAGGCCAAATTCCTCTCAGCAGGGGCAGGCGACAGAGGTCAGTGGCCACAAGTTGCCACTTGGGCTGTTCAGTCAAGCTTGGGATCTTCAGGCATGAAGATTTCCTTACACTGGAGGGTGGTGCAGTGCTGGGACAGGTATCCAGAGCTGGGGGGGGGGTCACCTTCCTTGAGGGATTTGAAGACTTACCTAGACAAAGTCACAGCCAGCCTGATCTGCAGGGAGCCTCGATGGAGATGTCCAGCACGTCCTCCCACCCGTGCTCCTGTGAGCCAGCACGGAGACCCGCCCGGGCCAGCACAGGTTATGCACAAGCCAACAAATCTGTCCAAAAGGGCTTCAGCTGTTTCTAGTGACAGTAGCAGTGTGAGAGCAGGGACGGGCCTGAGCTCCTGGTCTCCAAATGTGGGCAATGTTACTGGGTGAGACACACCAGTCACAAAAAAAAAAACCAAAAAAACCTTGCATGAAGAGGAACAGTGTTTTAAGAAGGCTGATTTTGCTAGTGCCCTATGTAAAAGGCAGAAATTAATGAGATTTTATGGCGTCTTTTAAGGTCTCAGATAGCCATTGCTAGAGACAACCCAGAAAATTCTTTTCCATTATCACCCATCCCTATTGTTAATAAAGTGACTTGCAGGCATCTGATTGAGGGCCAGAGGACTAGCCCCCCTCAAACCTCAAAACCACACTCAGGGTGTGACTCGAAAGAAGGAAATTCCCAGAATCTGATTCCAAAGTGCCACGTTGTGCTGCAGCCTTGCAGATGTCCCCGGCGGCGCTCAGCACCAGCTCCCGCAGCCCTTCTCTGTGCCTTGCTGAGAGGAAGGTGCTGGAGACACAAAAGTTTCTGGAGTGAGGGTCCATATGTTAGCAATCACAGAGGAATGTGAGGAATGCTGTCAGCAGTATATATACATTTGGGCACAGACCTGGCATTCCCCTGAGCCTGGGGTGGATTTCAGCTCAAGGAAGGGGGGGGTGGGGGTGGGTAGGTTCCTCTGCAGGGGCTTCATCAAATCTGGCATTCATTGTGGGGATGTTTGGATCTGCATTTGTCATGAATGCTTCAGGGAGGTAAAGCAGACAAATTGTGCATTCCAGAGGCAATAAAAGCCGCTCTGCCTCTCTCTGTCATAACAAAAAAGCTTGCTTTCCTACTTCGGGGAGTAAAGATATTTTAGGAGTAATTTGCAAGTGACTGTTTAGGTAGTTGTAGTCAATGAGCAGACAGAAAACCTGCCTGCAAACTCCACTACTGCTGGCTGGCAGAGCAGCTGCAACCACCGACCCTTTAAAGTAAGTTGTAGAACTAATCCAATCCAACCATGGGAAAAGTTAACTAGGGCGAGCTGTCATTCTCTTTTTCCTAGAATTTTAGTCTCTGCTACCCTGGAAAATCCTGACAAAGCGTAACGAGCCTTTAAATTCTTGGTTGAAAGATGTTCTTCTGCACTTCAAATCTACAGTGGGTTCTAATGGTGCCAGCCTTGGAGATAAGTCAGATGGTGACAGGACCTCAGGGCTTCGGGGATCGTGGCAGCAGTAAGAAATGTGACCTGCTTTGTGCACGTCCAGGAACAGCCTTTGCCAATTAGTTGGAAAGTTTCTGGATGAGCATCGGGGCTCTTCTTACATCCAGGCCCGGAACTCCCCACATTTTTCAGCTTCACTAACCCTTACCCCTCAGGATGCTGCGTAGGGAAGAGCTCCGACAGATGGACAGCCCTGACAGACAGACGCTTCCTAGCTACCTCTGCCTCTGGGCAGCCCTCCCAGATTTGCTGTGTCTAATTGCTTTTCCCAGGGCTGATTAATTGTAGTGAGGGGTGTAGGGTAAGCACGTGCTGGAAGCAGAGCCTTTTCCCAGAGAGACTGGTTTTATGTCTGACAATCTCAGCAACGCTTTGAAGCCTCAAGCTTCGTTTCCTCAGTGATTAAGCTTTCATCTAAATTTGGCCTAATCTCTGGCCATAGAGCAGTAGGAAGGGTAGTAGACATCACGCCTAATTCAAACCACACTAGCAACGCATGGATTAAATGTACAGCACATGTGCTGAGCATTTTGAAGCTCTGAGACTTCCCATTTCGTTCTTCACTCTTCCTTCCTTTTAGGCTTCCTAGGAACAAGGCGTCAACCCTATAATTATCCCTGTTGGACACATTCTGAGTCCTACTACCTTTTGGACAGACATTTCACTTGCACTGGCCCCAGCTCCTCTCTGCTTGGAACTGGTGTTGGATGCCTAGAGAAGACACAAGCCACAGCTGAGCATCCACTCACATGTGCACTCTCCAGCCCCACCTTCATCAAGCTGCCAAGTCACAGCCCCTCCTATCCCTGGCAGACACGAACTGTGGTGTACATGCTGAAAAGCAGATTTCGCATAACTTGCTGTAACCTCAGGCACTTGCAGTTGGAGTTGTCACATCTTACGAAGGAAGAATGCATTGTCCCAGGCGTTTCAGTAAAGAATGAAAGCTGTTTGACCCATATTTGTAACAGCGTTTAACAGTAACCACCCCCCTTTTTTGGGCTCTTCTGCTTTAATACCACATTCCTTAAACATCGAATAGTGATGAAACAGTTAAAGCCAATACTGGCTCTGTGTCTACATGAGTATAAAACTTCCCGACTCTTATTTATTGCTATTGTTTTCCTACAGTGCATTAGTCACATGCAGCGTGTCCTAATCTAGTGTGAAATCTGAACTCTAACAGGAAAAAAAAAAATAGATGATACGTGCATTTCTTTTCAGATTTATTAAAAATCCCCTCTCATATATTAAATGAATCTCACCAATAAGGCCATATAGTAATTGTAAAATGAAGAGAAAGATCTTAAAAGTTGATGGTTTTCCTCCACCGAAATTCTATCCCCCCAAACATCTCACAGGTCTTTTAATATGAAGGCATTTTAAAGATTAGGCAGCCCAGAACGTGAAAAGCATGTTTTAAAATGGAGCAATAATCTGAAAGAATAACAAAAAGGGTGTGAAGATATTTGGAAAGTGTAGTATCCTGAAAGAAAGAATTGTTTAGAATGACAGAGTTTTCGAAGACAGGGAGATATCGGGAAGTACGACCTTACTGGCAGTCACGTCAGCTCTGGCAGGACGTCCTGTGGGGAGGACAAAGCTGCAGATGTTTAATGAAGGTAGATTCCTTAATGAAGTAAAATGATGAGTGTCTTTGGGTTCTGTGGAGTGAGGTCTTATTTATGTTGCTCTAAAACCCGTTTGCCGTAAGAGACCAAAGAGACCTTGCCCTGTATGGGATGGACTTAAAGAATTCCATCCACTACACTGCTCCTAGTTTCCCTCTGCCCATCGTGTTCATGGCTTTTCCCTGTCGGAACAGTTCAGTGCTACCAGTTACAGAACCAATAAAAAAATACATCTAGGGAATAAAGAACAGACTATGGTATTTCATTCTGTAAGCCACTCTGAGGTAATTATACCTCAGAAAAAGTGCCAGCCTTTACCCACACCGTGGGCTCACATCTACCGTGGGATGTCAGCAGCCTCTCCACTTAACCTGAAGGAACTCGACACTTAACACCACCCGCAGATTCTGCACTGAGACACGAAGTTTTTGAGCATCCCCTGACCCGTGAGGTGTGTTCCCCTCCTGCCACAGTTGCATCGTCACCCAATATTTCCCCTCTCTTCTCCACAGTCCAGACCTGCAATGTGAGATGCATGAACGGTGGGAGCTGCAGCGAGGAGTCCTGCCTCTGCCAGAAGGGCTACACCGGGACGTACTGCGGACAGCGTAAGTACCCGCCCCGCCGGCACTCTGCACCTGAGCCCAAGGGCGAGGCGAGGGTCCTGCTGCCTCATGACTGGAGAGGGCACCTGCCACACACTGGTGTGCGCTTTGGGGGCATCGCTACACGCTGCTCTCCGTTGGAATCTCAGCCCGCACTCGTTAGGAGGTGTAGATATATATCTATATTGAGATATATCTATAAAAGACATGTAATTTCCCTGTAAATATATATAAATACAGATACAAATATATATATAAGATATAATTTATCTGTAAATAGTTTTAGATAAAGAGCATATTCTCTGGGAATGGGCTTTTTGTGGGAAACCTTCATTTTGGCTCAAATGAAGTCTTCTTTCAATTAGAAGAAAACCAAAACACTCCAAACAAACCAACATTTTTTCATTATAAATTACACCTGATTGCATCAGAGGGGGTTCGATTTTTACTTCTGTTTATTTGACAACACCGACTTTCTATAGGGAAAAATTCAATACCGTAATTGAAAGAAAATTGTCCATGTTTTCTGACTTGGTTTTCTATTTTATCAAAGCACCTACAGCTTTCATAGGGAGAAAATGAATTTTTCCCCTAGTTTCCCATGAAAGACATTTGGCAATTTTAAACCATTGCTCGTGCACATTGTAGAATTAACAACCAAATGATTTTAAGAAACGTCTGGCATGCACGTATGCACAACAGTTTTGAGAGAATCTCTGGTCAAATGGAACTTTCCAGGCAAATTTCAAATGTGAGAATCACTAAAGTTCTCAGTGAAGTCTATGAGAAATTTTTTTAAGGATGGGCAAAACACCGTATTTCTCCTAAACTTATCCTCAGCTATGACTGATTCATTTTTTTGCTGAAACTTTCCAAAAAGTTCAACTAAATGCAGACACACCATATGGAAAATTTAATTCTGAGCAGCTAAAGCTTGGGAAAATTATAACAGCAACCCGGGGCTTATAATGGAACGCGCTAGGCAACCGTAATTATGTGCTGCTACCAGCTCCACCTATAATATCCTCAGTAGAGCTTTCATAATGGTTCAGATATTGGCAAGACATCACTGACAGGGTGGGGAACAATGGAGAGTCCCACTGGCAGCGTCCCAGCAGAGCAGCTTTCGGCTTCCTCGGCTCTGCGATGGGTGTAGCCTTTGAAGGCTGTGAAGTGCAGCGGTACCTGGCCTCTCTGCAGCTCAGAGCTTGGCCCCAGACCAGTGAGGGCCACACTGAGGTATCCTTCAAGATCGCTGTGGACTTCACCTTTCATGAGATGATATTCTCCTCATCTTCAGTGTGCCGGTGTTGTTGGGCAACCGAGTAGCCCGGTGAGTGCAGCTCTGTATTGGAACTTTAGGAAGAGTCGTAACACTACTCCTCTCATTAGTCGTTACAGCTGCTGAGATTTTAATAGGTCAACGGCATCTGTCACAACCAGCAGTCGCTCGTGTCATGTGCAGAAGTGTTCCTACATCCTGTTCTGCATCCTAGTCTGCGTCCAGGACCTAAGCAGCAACCTACTCTTTGACTTCAGTCCTAGACTATTGACTGCCGTTTTTCAACTAAGGGTAGCAGGTTTAATTTTAAGTCAACGAATACTTGTGTGCTGATCAGACTGGTTCTTCTTTGCTTTGGGTACGTGGGATTAAACAGCAAACAAGTCTCTTCTCCTCACATTTCCCTGTTGTCATACAGGAAACATTTGCCTTTATGCACTTTCTCGTTTGTATCAGTTCATCTTGACCTTGACATTTAAATCCCAATGCTGACCTGAGTGAACTGAGATTCCAGAGCACAGGAAATCCTCTCAAGTGAAATAAGAGTTTATAGCCATTTTATAAATGGGTTCATTCATAAACAGGAACTAATTTCCCAGGAAAAATTATCAGACTTTTCTCTGTATGTTCACTACAGGGAGGAGATTCCTGATGGGTGAACAACACAAAGTAGGTGATATTCCAAGCCCTGCCAGCACTACACATCTGACACTGTGGCGTCCCTAAGAGCAGAAATCACTGATTTCTTTTTCTATTTCAAAACAGCTGTCTGCGAAAACGGCTGTCAGAACGGAGGTCGATGCATCGGGCCAAACCGTTGTGCTTGTGTCTATGGATTCACCGGTCCCCAGTGTGAGAGAGGTAAGGAACACGTTCTCGTATTATCACTGACCGAGCATAGGATCAGGAGTTGCATATTTAAGGATGTGTATTAAAGAGGCTCCATTTTATGTGAAATTCTGCTCGATTCCTCTGCCTGATGATACAGCCTGTAATGACAACCTCATGCCCAAAGCGCTTCCTGGGGTCCCTGGTTATTACAAGTGCAGGATGCGACGTGCCTGCTGACTGCATGGCTGTTCAGTGTCTCTGGATCCTTCTTTCCACACATGGCCCCTTGTAGCTGTTTGTTAAACATCAATAAACCCACCCCGCGTACAAAAAGGTTATTTTTCTCTCTGGCATTTCCCTGGGAAAGGGATAACCTGGGAGTGGCTTGGAAAGCCCGTTATCACAGCGTCCTCATGAAGGGAAGGTGACACCGTCAGTGCCTTTCTAAACACTAAGAGAGAAGGGAAAAGAAATGTAAGCCAAAATTTTCAAACGAGCCAGTGCGATGGGTTGACCCCAGCCAGCAGGCAAACACCCATCCCCATCCTACGTCTCTCTCACTCCCCTCTCCTGAAGGCTGCATAGAAGTCGGAAGACAGAAAGTCTCATGGATGGAGATTATGTCAGTTTAATAGGGAGAGCAAAAGTCGTGTGTGGTAGCAACACGAAATAAGGAATTGATTCACTAATTCCCACTGGCAGGCAGACGTCCAGCCAGTTCCTGGGAAACAGGACCTCAGCACCTGTAGTGGTGGCTTGGGAAGGCAAACACCATCACCATCTTATATCTCCCCTTCCTCCTTCTTTCCCTGAGGTTTTATTGCTGAGCATGATGTGGTGTGGGGTGGAATATCCCTCTGGTCAGTTCAGGTCACTCCTTGCAGCTGTGTCCACTCCCAGCCTCTTGCCCAGCCCCGGAGTGGGGCTGGAGAGCAAGACTTGGCACTGTGCAAGCCCTGTTCAGCAACAGCCGAAACACTGGGGTGTTATCCACGCTGGTTTAGCTACAAAAGCAAAACACAGCACCACAGTGAGGAAAGTTAACTCCATCCCAGTCAGACCCAATGCAGCCAGGTAATTTTGGTGCCCACCTTGAGTTACCCTGAGCCGGGCTTGCAGGACTCTCAGTGTTCGCTGCTCCTGCTCAGCACAACTCACTGCAGCTCGTGGTGGCTGAGGAGTTAGGGACCACACGCAGTTAGGGACCACATGCAAAACGCTGCTTTAAGGACTTGGCCAGCTCGCACAGGAACTCTGTCAGACGCGGGTAGACGCAGTTCGCCAGGCAAGCACTCAGCTCCCCCATCAGAAGGACCATTTCTGCAGTCTCCTGCCTCTCTCACTGTATCGAATCAAATTCCTGCAGCAACTCAATTTATTGCCTGAATATGACCTGTCCTGTGTGCTTCAGAAGACAGTTGGGTGAAGGAGATCAATACTATGTACCACCACAAATTAAAACTTATGATGTCACCAGCTGATAATTTTCAAATGAACATGGACCTGAAACCTCAAAAGTCACTATTCAAACCTTTGCAAAATTATTTGTATGGTTACTACTATACGGAAAAACCTTGACAATTATGACCAGAACTTAAGGTTTTTCATGAAAGAAACCTCCTTTTAGTAAAAATGTTACAAAGGGGAAACGTAAGCCAGCTCTGGTTTATTGTAAACCTCACGCAGTTTGGTGCCAGCTGCTCATCCCGTATGAATCGGAACAGCTCCAGTAAGAACCACAGTTTTCACCAGCTAAGAATATGGCTGTTAGTGACATGTGGCTTCGCTGTCTTTGTGGCTAGATCAGATTTACGTTTGGGCACTGTGGGTATGACCGAGGTTTTGGCTGACACATGAAATTTCTCCCTTTCCTCTTGGCTTCGACGGACATCTCACGACACTGCCCTTGATATGATTTTTGGCAAGGGTTAGAGTGGCACGGAGCAGAAATGAAACTGAAACACGAAGCCAATGGGCAAACTCCCAGCGCTAAGATCAAAGCACCCTGGAAATATTCTGCTTTTCTAGCCTCTCACTTTCCCAAGATCAGGCTAATTCTGTTTAACTCCATGTCCAAGGATTGGACTGTTCTTGCCTTTAATGTTTTTGGTTTTTTTTTTTTTTCCAAGTTGGGGATTCTTGGCAACATGATTTAGGGGGTGAGATAGGAATAACAGTTGGTTTCCGGTAGCCCAGGCATCAGTCAGCTCTGCTTGAATGGTGGCCAGCAGAAATACGCAGAACTCTGAGAGCTGTGCAATGTTCCTTGGGTTGCAATAGTATCTGCCGAACCTAATGGTGCAGGTGCCCCATAAAAGGCCTCTGCTGTGGTTTGAGCCTCACATTTATTGGATGCAGAGGAGGGAAAGCTCTTTAAAATCCTCGACACACGTTTACTGAAGTAACCTTTCATTGCTCCAGTCTCCTTTGTACTCTCCTGCAAACACGGCTATTGGTCAAGCACTGCAGCTTTATAGTCTTTAAGCCCTCTCCTTGCCTTTTTCTAACACACACACACACGTGCACGTGCAGATAGACACTGCTTTGGTTGTGGAAAGGTATTATAATAACAACCTCTCTCTTTTGAAGGTTCTGCCTTGCGAGATTCCTTCCCTTAAAGCCCTAAACCCAAGCTCCAGAGCTGTCTGTAGAACTGCTTGCTTTTTTTTTTTTTTTTTCCTAGCTCAGGGGGATCTGAAGTACTGAGATTCAGAAATCAGACTGGACATGGGCTGTGTTTGAAAAGAAAGCTGGAAATTTCTTAAAGAAACTGGGTACAACAATGCCAGGAGGGACTGAAAAATCCAACTGCCCTGACTCTGTGTGTGTGTGGTAGTGGAGTGGGGAGGAGAGAGAGAGTGGAAGAGGCAGGGAAGGAAGGGGTCTGAGCAGGGGCAGACTTTGGAGACATCTTGTAATGTATAAAATTCTTTAAATAAAGAGAGCATTTTTACAAAGCCTTTAGAGATTTGGTTGAGTCCAGACTTGTACTAAGAGACAAAACAAGCTCTCCAGCTGTGTATACACAGGTCTTCCCTGCCAAGACAAACAGAGCTCTTGCTTTGCTAAGAGATGTTAAAAGTTACACTTTTCAAAGAGGCTCCTGGCTGGGCAGTCTGTGAGCTTGCAGCCAGGTGAGGTGGTTGCAAGTGACCTACCAAGAATAATTAGTGTGACAGCAAAGAACTTAACCCTTCCAAGGAGAAAATTAATTCCCGCTCCATCGCTAGGCCTGTTAAGATGAAGTCCCTAAGCACCGGACTTACTGGAGACATGGCCGCTGCCGAATTTCTGTCATTTCTCCATCTAAAGCAGCCACGGTATTTGACGTGTTTGCAGGCATCCTTGGGAGTGTCCAGTAACAAGACACTCAAGTAGCAAGCTTGGAGGCAGCACGGATCATCTTGTAGCTCTCAGTTTAGCTCTGAGTCTTGTCCCTAAAGATTTTTCTGAAGAAAGATTAATTCAAAGCAGAGCCCCAAACCCACTGGCTTCTTCAGCCCAAGGCTCCGTGGTGATGCTCTCATAGCACAGCTGGGTACGTGGTTGAGTACTCTGGAAATTCCTCAGATTCCTGCCTGCACCTCTGCAAGCAGAGAGCTTCCACTAATGCCAGTGACTGTCTAGGGAGACATCATTCACCTTCCTCCTTCCCACACGGAGTAGCTCCTGTGGTATATCGGGGGATGTGGGGTAGGGGACGACTTTGTAGAGTCGGGCTCATGGTTGGACTCGACGATCCTGAGGGTCTTTTCCAACCTGAATGATTCTGGGATTCTCTGATTCGGTATTTCTCATGGGGCAACCGTTGCTACCTACTACATGGAGTACGCTGGCATTAAGGCAATAAGAACGCACTCTTGCACTCCATCCTTGCGTCTGCTGCTTCCAGAGCACAACATGAGAGACTGTCCTGGCTACAGAGCACTCAGAAAATAACAGGTAGTTTAAACTGGCTTTCAGGCAAGAAGGCAGAGATAATGTGATACGTACGGTCCTTTCCCTCAGTGCTGTGCTGTGAGATGTCTACTGATAGGAACCAGCTGGATTGGCAGATCAGACCACACTCAGCCTGCAGAAGAGAGAACGTGTTGTAGGACACATCTCTCCAACTCTCCCAGCCCCGTTACTGAAATGGGGCGCTTGGTTTGAGTCACAGCTGGGTAACGTGGAGATTTTATGTTCTGAGCCTCGGACAAAGCAGTGTGAGCTCTGCTGCTCCATCCTGAGTCTGACTGGGCAGCTCATTACATCACCCTGTTATGTTTCTTTGTAAAATAATAGACATTTTGCTTCAGCGTGAGGACTGTGAGGAGTCACCAAAGGATTGCAGGAGAGCTGGTTAAATCGGCTGCTGATAAGAGCGTGACTGAGGCGTGACTGTGTGCTGAGATACAGTCAGCTGTGCATTTGCTCCTGATAAGCCACCTCCAGGCTGGAGCCACGGTGTTAAATAAACCGTAAGATGCCTCAGACCGAAAAGTTGCGTTAAGCAAGCAGTTCATTAGGAAGGACGGACTCGCCTCACCTCACGCTGCTGTGGCTGGCTGGCTTCTGGCCCAAGAGCTGCTTTGCTTCCAGCCAGCATGGAGACATCGGATATTTGAGGATGTGCTTTTACAGGTGGAGATGTTACCTCAACCTAAGCAAAGACAGACTATTGTCAGTCTGAAATAAATGCCAGGAAATGTGGTTCTCAAAGAGCTCCTTTTTATCAAAATTCACCAGTGTCTGTGTTTCAAGAGTTAGCAGAAGCAGGCCAGCTGACCCCTCGCACACCGATCACCTCTCTGCTGACTCTTTGGCTTTTCAACTTGCTGTTGTATTTGAGGGACCTCAGCTGTCTGCTCGCGTGCCACTCATCTGCTCCCCTACCAAAGAGCTCTGTCGGGGAAGCTTCTTGAGCTCAGCACAGGTATAACCAAGAGTTCCGATGGGATTTTCTTCACCCAGGAAAAACCCCTAAGTGGTTTGTCCAAGATGAAGTGCCATTCTTCCTCAGGGGGCATTTCTTCCCAAGGACACCTGGATAAAACGGTGCTATTACCTCAGGAAGAGTCTTTGGTTGAACACACTTTCTATCCCAAGGGCCGTACTCTCGCTGTCAGAGGTGGCCAGGTGACACGTGTGTGTGTGTGTGTGTGTGTGTCCCTTAGCAGAGAAATCCTGACCCAGGTTATTCTGCTGCAGCAAGGCAAAGCGAATGAAAACCGAAGGAAAACAAGTTTAAATTGGAAAAAAAAAACCAGATCACGTTTTTAACAAGGAGGTCCATTTCGAATGGCTGTTTTCCACAGGAATGTGCTGGACCCCCCCCCTCTGCACTCCATAACCTCACTTCAGAGCTCTGTGGGGTAGATGTGTCCAGCTGAGCACAGCATGCCGTGAAACCTTCTAGATGATGGAGTGATAACAGCACTGAGGGGCAGGATTCACTGACCGAACACAGACATTGCCCTTAGGACGAAGGTATACAGAGGGGTGATCAGTTCTGCCGCAAATATATGGACTTCTCTACGTTTAATCAAGGGAATCCGATCTATGGAGTCCTCAGATAGGAAGGGAAGGGCTTTCTGAGGATGTGGTGTGGCTAATCCATATGTAGTAGGGCTTAGGCAAGAGTCTCTGGTTGTCGTGCTTGTTTGATGTTGGACTTCAGGCCAATTCATTCTTACGGATTTAAAATCTAGAAATGCCCGAACAGCGTAAAAATAGTTGTCTGGAGGCTTCTCTCTGCCACAAGGCGCAGCGTGGTGCCACCCCCTCAGGTTGTTATCCGTACAGGAGGTAACACCACACAACGATACCGACTTGTTTCGCAGAACAAAGAGCTCCGTCAGTCCAGCTCATATCTGTGCCGAGGAGTCAGGATTCCCGGAAAGGCTCATTAGCTTTGTACAACTGCTGTTGTTTCTAGCGCGGCCATCAGCTCTTCCTTTGCTCTCTGGAGGTGTGTTTTCCTACAAGGTTTGGGATAGCAGTTTAGCCTGGCAAGCACTGAAAAATGTGCCTATGTGTGATGATAAAAAGAAGGCATTCGGACTCCACGGATCTCTCCGGTTACAGATTTATTTAGGGATTTAATTTGACTTTATTTTGCCCTAATCGTATAAAGAGATAATTTTACTTTTAAACTACAATAAACTAAATTCCTGAACACTGAGCAACAGCTGCTGCTGCCGTACACTCAACAAGCTGCGTGTTCCACAGCTTAAGGCTCCAGTAAGAGGCTGCTTTGTAACTGGGGCAATCTAACTACCTTCACACTTCATTCAGGAAATACTTCACTTCAGAGGTAAATACCTTAATAGCTGAGTACTCAGAGAATCTTAGCATCATTTCCTCTCTCCACTTGACATCTTCAGAGATGAAGAACTAGTGAGTATCTTGTATAACCCCAGCAGCTTTTGGTAACATGAACTCACATTACATCAGTGTCAGAGGAAAAGCTGCAGCACAGAAAAAAATGAATCTGTGGGGAGAGAGGCCAATTTTTTTAATAACAGTTTTACAGAAAAGTGAAACATCTTGATGTCATGTCTCTGATTTCACTCTCTTTCAAGTAGGAAAAAATTTGTTGTAAAAAAGTGACAACATTTGACTCGGGTGAAGGTGTAGAAGCTCCTCCTGTGTTCCAAGCATGAGGTTTAATTTGGGTTTTTTTTTTCCCATCCAACTGCTGAAGTCTTCACTGTGGGTGCCAGTTGCTACTTCTCATGAAAGGAAGTCTTCTTTTACTTTGGAAAAAAAAAGACTTGGAGAGTAACATTCTCTATCTGGAGACTGTGCTTCCCACGATTTGCCTGGTTCAGAAGGCCCTTGCTGTGTCTGTATGCCCTCTCCTCTTGCTGCAAGGTTTCCAAAAGCTCAACCAATGGACTTGTGGGGTGATGCTCTTCGGTGCAAACACTTCTGGGCTGAGCTGTGCTCTTGAAGCCTTGCATGGTTGTTCCCAAGTCCGACATGCCATGAAGAACCTTGGAAGGAATTGCGTCCAGGTAAAGAAAATAGCAAACTTAAAACTGGCACCCAGTGTCTGAGTTCTGGCTCTTCGTTAGCCAGTACGAGAAATCAAAGCCCTATCAACTAAAAAGAGTGTTTCAAACGTGCACAAAAGCAAGGATGAGAGCCACGGCAGGTCCTAGACATGCAACGTCCATGGAAAAGGCAGTGAGTATCTCCTGTTCTTCCATAATCCTCACTACAGGACTGTTCTCTTCCCAAAACCATAACCAGGACCGGGTTTGATTGAAGCAAACCCGCTCCCAAACAGCAGCTCCTCACCGCCAGAATCCACGTCTGTCAGCAATTCACAGCTGTTTTCAAGAGATTCTCATTTATCTTATTTCTTTCCAAATACCTCAAGAACTACTGTCAACCATTGAGTGAGGGGGACACGGGCTTTCAAAAATTGCCGAGTTTAAAGGGCTTAAACACATGACAAAGAGGAGAGCGAGTGTGTGTGGACCCTGATCCCATCCCATGGCAGAGTCTTGGTCAGTCTTTTCACAGCGGGTCTCAGATGAAGCCACAGCAGCAGTCGGTGGAGAGCAGATCCTGTTCTGCATGTCCAGTGCTTCTCCGAAAGTGCTGTAAAGTATCAGGACCTTGGGATATAACCAGAGTGAGCAAAAGCAGGTCTCGAGCCTAAACACGGGGAAAAAGGAGAAATAGCCTCTAAATTGCTACTCAGTACCTTTTATTTTAAAGCTGTTGCTAATTTGCATCTGTTTTATTCCTGCATCTCCATTTTTCTGCTTAGCTCAAGCTCCAGCTTTTTATATTTTAGCGTGTACGTAACATGAGGATCTCCTCTGATGTGCACTCGGGGGGGGTTCTGAGTCTCAATAATGTGTCTGTGTCCGTAGAGTCACCAAAGTTTCAAAAGGATTTTGATGTCTTTTGGGTTTTGGTGGGGTTTTTTTTGTTTGTTTGTTTGTTGTTTTTTTTTTTTTTCAGCGGGGTGGGGCTTGTGAACCCACAGTTCCTCATAACTCATACAATTCCAGTCCTGGAAGAAATCTCCATTAATAGTGAGTCAGACTCATGCAAGTCCCCAGATTAGCATATTTTTATATGCTCTATCAATTTCGCTAAAATCCTTACCGTATAGGACAACAGTTCATCTCATCCTCATCATTTCATTTAATCTCTACCAGTCTAACTGCCACTCATCCATCGTCCTGAAATATTTAAGCACTGGAAGAAGTGCCTGGGGAGGCTGTGGATTTTCATATCCGTAGGTTATTAAGAACAAGTTATGCAAATATTGGTTAGGTCTAATTCTGGTAGTCAGTCTTGTCTAGGGAAAAAGAAATCCGAAATGATCTCTGGTGTTCCCTCCGGCTGGAACTTTTCTAGTGACAGACACCCCATGCCATACATAAACAGAATACATGATCCCAATCACCGTCTTGTACCATGCAGATGGATGCTAGAGCGAGTGTCTCCGCGTAAACTGCACTTTAATCCACTCAGATTTCCAGATGGTGGGAATATTGCAGAATACCCCATTATTCTTACTTGTAAGGCTTCTCCAAGCCCCTCCTGAGAAGAGTTATTAAGAGTGGCTTTGTCTCAGCTTTTCTGTTTCCTCTTCATAATGATTCTTTTTCCCCAAAAATATTCAGTCTGATTTGGAGGCTTAGGAGAAAAGAAGCAGCCACACAGGATGTGTCTGTGCATGCAAAACCATAGCAGGAAGCAGCCGACAGTAATTTTGTCCTTTTATTCACTCCTGTCTACCCAGGGATGTACATATTTCCTACCTGTAGCTGGAAATGCCCCCCCCCCAAGCCTAGGCATGAGAGAACCTATATCATGCTATCAAGAAAGGGACCACAAATGGTTCATGGGAATTCAGTGATATGAGTTAACTTGGAAAGGTCTTTTAACCTCAGCCTTTGCATTTCAGATGAAGTTAAAGTCATTAATTTGAGCTGCCCTGTAGAATTTCTGTTCTGGGGATGAAATATCAGGTTTTCAAAAACATCTCCTCCATGCAGCCTCTGCCTGTGCCTGAGGTCCATGTACAATGTGAGACTGAGCCTCAGTCCAGCTGCTCCTCTGAAGGGAGAACGACACACAGCACCAGTCCCAGAGGAATGGAGAGACCCCAGGACCACGGACTGGGATGTGGCTCCTGAGACCAACCTGCAATTTGCTTTGTCTTGGCCTCCACACGCATCCCCTGAGGTGCAAGGCTGTTCCAGGGTGTCACGAACTCTTATTCATTTCTTGGGATTCGGTTCTCTGGGGCAGGAAAAAGGCAAGGGGAAGCAGTGGCTATGGCAGCTCCTTGCTGCCGTGCCCACTCAAAGCCCTCGGGGTGCTGTGAGTGTGGTACACAGCTGAGACACGAGTTTGCTGGACACGCGACACTTCTTCCCGTCAATTCCAGATTAAGCTTGAAACTACTCTGACCAAAAATCTAATGGAAGAATGATATTGGCAGTGGTTAGGACTTTTTTTTTTTTCCCCCCCCAGATGAGCTTTTTTAATGAAAAACTGGGTTTACAAAGAGATTTCTCATCCTCATCAGAAACCAGGCGTTCAGCTGACTTTTCCTAGTGCTCTGCTAATCCAGATGTTAAGACACAAAGCAGAACGCATAGCTGAGAAATGTGATGGAGTTCCTTCTCCTCAGCCTGCCTCCAAAGGTGAAGCATAAGCTCCCATTTCTCTACGTTATGGTAGAAAAAAACGTTTTGATAATCAGCTGTAGCCCAATGAGTTCTGACATCTACTGCTGTAACTTGCCTGTATTTATGCAGAAAGGTCTGGCAGAAGCTTCACCATGAGCGGAATTCAACTCTGTGCTCAATTGTAGGTTGCCATTTTCCTCGTGCAGACAGGTTTGCTTGATAAAATAATTATAGTTCTGTGAAACCACATTTCCCTCTGATCTCTGCAGAAAGCCAGGCGTAGTCTGCTGGGAGTACTGGCGGGACGTAGACGCATCCTGCACATATAATTTTTCTGCATGCCCATGGGCTTTATAGTGCAATCTTTAATGAGACAATCACATACTACTTTTCCCCTGCCAGAGGGTGGGAAGCACTCCCAAAGCACAGCTACTTAATACCTTTGTTTGCTGCTTGGTGTTCAGCATGTGGCTCAGAGGCCACTTCCCTGCACACAATGGGAACCGGCCTCTGGAATCAGAGTTAATTTCCTCCAGAGACCTTCATGGAAACAGCATTCCCAAGATTGATCTGTAAATCTGACAGGAATGCACTGACTGGAATTTTCCAAAACTGCTTATCCTGGGTACAAATCTCTTTCAGCCTGAATAGGTGAAATTTGGCAGAGGTCCGAGTAACGGCAAAGAGGGTCTTGTCTGTTGCGTTGCCACTGAGAAACTCAGGAGCATCTGAGGCTGAGGGAGCAGAGGAGGCTGGACTGTCTCGGGTTGGGACCTTCTTTTCGCTGCAGCTGGCACCTCCTCCCCTGCTCTGGGTTGGGCAGGAAGGTGTCTGCCGTATCCTCTGACCCCGCATTGCTTTTGGATGCGGTGACGTGTGGCTCGCTCTCATTCCCGCTGTGGGGAGGGTTGTCCATAAGCAACAGTATCCTGACGTTGTTGAACCTGCTGAGCCTTGGGGGAGAAAAGTGGTGTGAAGATAAATGCCTGTTTTCACATTTCACCCAAATCTGGAGACTCTCTCTGTGAGGGCTGTGAGCAGCCCTCTGCCAGCTGACTGTGAGTTGTGCCGTGGGACATCCCCTCACAGCCACAAGCTCAGTGGAGCACGTTTGGAGGTAGATGCATGAGCGGCTGCGGTTCCCGTGCACTGAAACCAACCTAGGGTTGTGCATCAACTCCCTGTTCTCTGCGAGCCCATGAAGATGGAGGAGGAGGAATGCGGACTGGCAGGAGAGGCTTTGCTTGGGCTACATCTGCTCAAGGCTTAGCGATGGGCACTCAGGTCGTGGTGGCACAGCAGCTCCAGCCTGTCCAGCCAAGCAGGGTCCACGTACCCCATCTGTGGCCCGTTGAATGCAAAGATGAAGCTTGCTAGAGTGTATTCTGCTAAGGAGAGCACAGCATTAACACTTCCGTTAATTCAGTCTGAGAAGAATCTAATAGCATGTTATTTGTGTCTGCTCAGTCATGTCTGACGCTTCTTTCCATTTCGAGATACCTTAGGCATGGATAAGCCTCTTCCAAAGAATGCCTTGCTCTGCCTAGTACAAGCATTGCACTGCATTGCCACTTTGAAATACAAACCCTTTGCTGAACGCAGCAACAGACAGATGAAGGTGACCGCAGCTCACGCACAGTGTCATTAAAACAATCAGTCAAGACCTGTAAAACCAACCACAATTGTTTGGAAGTCCTTGCTCAGTCGTGTCCTTGCCATCACTTCCTGCCAGCTCGTTGTCCCCAGAGGAAGGCGGGCAAAGTCCATAAACCCTCTGCCTAAAAATGCTTCCGACCTGGCAGACACAGATTTCTCCTTCCCTTACCCACTGCTGTAAGGAACACACCATCGGTTGCCCCGGAGGAATCCCCCCAAATTCAGCCCCAGCCCAGCCAGCACCTCCATATACTCTTTCTCCTGGTATCCAGGAGCCTGCCCATAACCACGATCTCTGCCAAAGGAGCCTGAGAGGTGCAGGGCTTCCACCTGGGGCAAGCCTGTGCGTGGGAAGCAGTCTGGAGCTATCAAACCCCTATGCCACCCCCAGCACCTCCACTCCCGCACCTCCATCTCTGCACGACCTGACCGGGCACTGAATCAACAGCCCAGAGCATTTGGACTCCGTGGTCTCTTCCAGGGGGGAGGACACAGGTGTGGCAAGTGTCAGCTCCCCGCTCCAGCTCTCGCAGACATTTCCACAACCGCTGGAACTGCTGGCCCCATGTTGTGTGTGCTTTGTGCCTCTGCAGCAGAGAGCCCTTGGAGGAGGGCTGTGCGTGGAGCTCTATCTCAGGTTTCATCAGGCTAAGACTTTCACAGGAAACTGTAAAAATAGGACAGGAAAACTTAAAAAAGTTCTCCCTTTACTATTTCCTTTGAATATGTTTTTTCAGCACTTGGAATGTCTGGCCTTATAAACTGCCTCAGCCAGCTTTTTCTTTTCTGCAAAAGTCCAAACAGTTAAACATCAGGAATGTGGCTGTGTTTGTATGAGGTAAGGAAATGACTAGGTGGAGAAAGTATTCCATGAGAAAGGAGCCCTTTACGGAGACCCTCATGCTGTTCTCCCTGCATCCCCCATCCCCCCCTCCCACCAAAGCTGTCACGTATCGGCAGCCTGAGAGGCTTAGCAGATATTCAGAGTTGCCTTGTGTGCCGAGACCCAGGACCAGCGTGGTAAAAACCTCTGCGTTCACATTTAGTGCAACAACAACAAAAAAAAAAAATTTAAAAAAATCACAGGGTTTGGGGTTGGCTCCTTGCACTTGGTTGGTTGGCTGGTGGCTTTTGGATGCCGTTCCCCTGTGTTCTTTCCCATATGTTCAGGGTCTCCCTATGGGGAGGGCATGACTTGCTCCATTAAGCGTTTTAATTTGGAAGTTATCAGCTCGCCCAGCAGGTCCCAGAGGGCACAGCCAGCTTTCTCTGGGGGCTCTTTAGGGAACGCCCCCATCACAAGCGGCCGGAGTTTGTGTGAGAGTCTTTTTGGGCAGAAGTTTGCCGCGGGATCTGCCGGATTAGTGCCTTGCCTTGGTTGCATGGACTCTCGCTCGCTCCCGGAGCTGCCTATTTAGCTTGCTCCAAAAACCCCGAAGGTTACAGACAGAAAGAATTGCAAAGCTGTGCTCCTGCGGCCTGGGGGACCAAGCTTCCTGCTGATGGAAATCATTCATTGAAAATAGAAAAATTGATATCGGGCTTGGTATCCACTCTCCTTACTCTCCCGTACTGGGTTGCTGGAGCTTTTAGAGAGCAGCGTGGAAGGCTGCCAAAGCCTGGGGCATGCGTTGGAGTGACCTCATCCCAGCGAGGGCTGGAGCTCCCCAGGGATTACTTACAGGCAACGTTTGTCCTTACTGTTTTAAGAAAAAAAAAAAGCCTTCAGCGAAAGCATTGTTTATTATGAGAAGGAATTCGATTTTTTTTCGCAAAGAAAAATTTCTTCTTTCTCGCTGCTCTATTTATTTATTGTGTAAAGAAGGAATTCGCCCAGCCCATAGCCCGTCCCGTGAGGGGTTTCCAGCCAAACGGTGCCAGAGAAATGGCAGGCTGCACAACGGGGTGGGAATGCGGAGGAGAGCTCTTCAGTCCCGTCACCTTCCTTTTAGCCTGGACGCCACAGATCCGCTTACACGGCTGGACTTGGGCATGTCCGTGTTTCTAGGACCGTGTCTTAAATAGCAAGGAAAGTAGTGCAACTGTTCCTGCTTTTACATCTTTACCCGGGGATATGAATTCCCACCGAAAGCATTAATTTACTCGGTGACACCCTGCTTTTTTTTTTTTTTTTTTTCTTGTGAAAATTTTCAAACAAAATACTTCTCCAAAGGTGGTGGGTTTTTTTTGTCAAAAACTACCAATTTTCCCAAAGGGACTGTAAGAACCAGTTAAAAGGGAGTAAAATGTTAATTTTAAATGTGTTTTGGGTTGTTTGTTGTTTTTGTTTGGTTGGTTGGTTTTTTTTTTTTTCTCCCTACAGCAAAGCAGCAATTTAAATTAGATGAAGTTGTAAATATTTCAGGTTCAGATACGGTTTCAATCCAGGTGTTACAAAACATTTGAAAAACGCCCCTGTTTATGGAAATGTTCAGTCTGAGATCTCCTTCAAAGGAATCAGTCTGAGTTGCTGAAACGAACATTTCCCTGAAAAATAATGGCGTTGAGTTATGCTGTATGTCCCGGGGAAACATTCCCTGCAAAAGATTTCCATTGTTTTCGTTTAGCATTGGGGAAACTGAGCGATGGAGATGGTGCCTTCCAACTGTTGTACATAAATGTTTGATAGCCTCGGAGTGGTAATTTTAAATAGTCTGAAACTGATTATTCTTTTTTTAATGAGTCCAAGCTGCATTTCTGGCATAAATTATAGCCGTGGCTGGCGAAGAGTAGTGCATCATTCTTCATTACCTCTTGTAGGGGGTGAGACAGGTTCTGGCGAGGTGAACTTGGGTTAAGTAGGGTAGGCAAAGCCAGGGCAGCTTCCCTGGTCAGCACAGCACCCCAAGTGCTGGAAATTGGGAAGCCACAAGGTTTTTGTGTGCTGGTTTGGCTGAACGGGGAGTACTTGAACTCGCTTACAGCACTTTCACGTCCCACCCCTTCCAACAGGACTCCATGCAGCACGCGGGTGAAGGCAGACGTCCGCAGCAACCGTGAAGCATTTCTCCTAGACACACTAATTAGGAAAGTTAAAAATGTCTACAGGGATATTTTCAGAAAGCTGCTTGCAAGTGGAATAGCGTGGCTCAGCGTAAGAGCATGTGTAATGGCATGGATCCCACCATGAACTCCCCAAGGGTTTGCGGCTTGGAATTGTCAGGAATGACCGTTCATTAGCTATAGGGGTTCCTAACGATCTCCATGACAACCGGCCAAACATGGAAACTGGGAATGAGGTCTATTCCTGTTACGCTTCCTCTTCTGAGCACATCTGGGGCCTGCGTTGGCTGCAGGATGGAGTAGGTAAGACTCGTTGTAGCTCCAGCATGGCTCCGCAGCATCTGCCGAAGTCCCTAGTTCAGGTTAGTTGGTGCTTCAAAGCCATACGTGGGGGGAGGCGAGGGTCTGGAAACAAAAGAGCATAGCAAGGAGTCAGATTTCTTGTGGTTAACGCAAACGCATTGACACTCCCAACTCTGATTCCATGGTGCCTTTTGCAATTCGAGCGCTCACTCTCCTCGCTGCCCGCTCAAGACAAGTAGGCATGAATAGTAACCTAATCTAACTCTCCGGCGATAAGGGATCTACAGACTGAATGCGCTGAGCACAGTCCACTTTGCATTTAGTAGGGCAAGAAAGAAAAACGAGACCAGTGCATGGATGAGGCTGATGATAGATGCTGGGAGAGAAGCCGATGTCAGTCCTCTGCTGTGTGTTTACTGCTTGCAGAACTGTATTTGGAGAGGTTAAGTCAGGCAGTGAGCTGACGGGGGTTTTTTTTTGCAGCCGCAGGTGATTGGTAAAGTTCCAGATATGCATGGCCCTGCTGTGTTTAAAAGTCTCTTCTGTAGAGGTGAAAGGATTCTGACTGCTCCCAAAATGAAGCCCGGTCTGGTATTTCTTGCAGTCACTTTAATGAGAACCTTACCTGCAGATGGAAAGGTGGAACTCATCCATATCCTACCACCGGGCAGTTATTGTAAAGGCTGAGTAAGCTTGAAAGAGGGAACAGGAAGAAATCTCAGCTTTCCGCGAGGAAGCCACCTCGTCTCTGTTTTCCCAAGAAATGTACCAGCAAAGACCAGACTTCGGAAGGACAGCTACCTGCAACAGGGTTCCTGGAAGATGGGATCCCATACGTAGATTGTCAAAGGGCTTTAGACATCTCCTAAGCGTGCATATTTCCTGAATAAAATTTGATTGGTGCCTCATTAAAAATTTAATAATTTGACCATTCAAATTAGCAACAGATGGGAGCTGGAATGCAGCCAGGCTTTCTGGACTCCAGACTCTTAATTTCCTTGGCTTCATTCCCTCCAAAGAAGTCATCTACATATGAAAATCGGGGTGTTCTCCTTACAATCGCGCTTTCATTATCAATCTCAAGGAATTCTGGTGGCAATGCATCCAGCCATCCCTCGGCAAGATGATGTGGGAGGTGCAAGTTTACCCCTTTCCTCTCTGGACAGCGCTGCCGTGCCTCAGTTTTGGGTTCTACAACTCTGAGATCTCAGTCAGAGCCCTCCGTAGGGACACACCACAATGACAGCAGCTGCGTGTTCTTCTCCATGCTCTTTTTGACTAGGAAAAGGGGAACGCAAGCTCTCTTTCTTAGGTGTTTCTGCGTTATCCTAGAGTTAAGAAGGCTCACAGACGTATGATCGGTCACCGTAAGCTCACAGGCAGTGCCACATTCGAACGGAGCCTCAGCCCACCTTGTCCCCGTCATCCAACGCTCCACCTGCAGTGATGCTGCAGGACGATACTGAACCAAAACCAGCTCCGAAGCGGAACTGCCTGGGAGGTTACCAGGTGGTATGAGGGTGGATTGAGGGTCCCCTGGATGAGATGAGTTTGTATCTCAAAGCTCTGGCGGTGTCGGTGAGCTGATGTTTGGGGAACGGCATAGGAACAGGGCAATCCTATACAATCATCCTCTGTAAGACTTTCCCAGGCACCCGTAGCTCGCAACCTTCGACAATTCACAACACCTTCACTTAGAATTCCCCTTAACTTGCATGTTGCCTGAAGAACCCCTTTTCCTCAATTTTTTTTGAGGCAGCACCGCTTCTTATCTGTCCATAATACCTCCCAGTCCCAGCTCTGCAAGTGAATAACCTGCTCCTCCTCTGGCCACTCATGATTTTTGTCCCCTGCTACCACGTCTTCCTCCCGGTGTTTCTTTTTCTGACTGAGGACTGCTGACCAGTGCAGCTCTTCCTCATACATAAACCCTTCCACACCTTTAATCATCCTTCTTGCCCTTTTTCTGATTTTTTTTCCCAGTTCTCTAGCTGCTTTCCGAGTTGGGGGCTAGGCCTGTAAGCAGCCCTTAGGATTAGTTAGGTCACTAAACTGAGTTTAGTGATGATGCGCTCTCTCTTTTCTTCTTTATTTATCTCCTAATACTTTAGCAGAGTCTGTTAGCTTTTTTGTCTTTACAGAGTTGATCACTCCATTGAAATAGGATCACAAAGCGATTTCTTGCATAGTTCTTTAGGTGTGACGGTTGAGAAATTTTAAGTTGTTCACTGGTGTGGGCATAAAGAGTTCTCCTTGGTCTTTTTCTCATGGCTGAAAATTTGAGCAAGAGCCTTTCAGTTGTTTTTGGGTTTTTTTGTTTTTTTTTTTTTTAAAAAAAAAGACAAGGGGTGAGAAAACAACTCAGTTTTTGTTTATTTCTTTTCTAGGAATAAAGTAGAACAAACTAAAGCATTAAACTTGGCATGGCAGGAGACATTAATAAGGACCATGTGCTTTGGTATCTTGTTAAAATTTGGGTCAAAAAAAAAGAGAAGATATTTATTTGGTAACTCACCATTGCAAACACAGTATATATTGCTGTTCTAACTTCCAAACAAAGGCATTTTTATGAGATTGTATCACCTTTACACCGATGGAACTTCAAAAATCATTGCTCTCTTTTTTTTGTGTGTGTGTGAAATTCTTCTTGCTGTGACCTCTCAGTGACATCCACAGCCCGAACTTCTTTTGACACTTCTATCAGCATTAGTGTTTGAGTATGACTCTGCTCCCAGCTGCTCCAGAAATACAAATCAGAGTGAGCATTAAGCTGAAAATAAGCAATTATTGTGCTAATTGATCCTTTCCTAGAGACAGAGGAGGATTTAACGTGTGGTTTCTACGGAGCTTATGCTTACCCCGATGCCGGGTGGGGACACTTATAACTCAGATGAACCTCACACAGTTTTCACCCAGCACAAGCCACAGGACCTGAGGAAGGCAGATCAGCACAGGCACTGGCAGTCTAAAATCCTGCAGAAATTACCAGCATTTCCAGATGATCTTTTACAGCCCAGGATAAAGGCACTCTGTCATGGCTTCGTGCTAGCGTAGGTTCTGCCAATGTGGCTGTCATGCCAACATACCCTATGGGAGAAAGCTTTCTGACTCAAACCATCTATTTAATGGGGTTTTTTTGTCTGGTTTTTTTTTTTTTCCCTTGCTTTTTATTCTTTGCACATGTGTGTCAGGATTTAAATAGAAGGGAGTTGATTGCACTAAAATCCTGCAGAAATTACCAGCATTTCCAGATGATCTTTTACAGCCCAGGATAAAGGCACTCTGTCATGGCTTCGTGCTAGCGTAGGTTCTGCCAATGTGGCTGTCATGCCAACATACCCTATGGGAGAAAGCTTTCTGACTCAAACCATCTATTTAATGGGTTTTTTTTGTTGCTTCACGTGTCAAATCCAAATGTTTCACCGCAAAGACAGCTGTGAGCTAATCTGGGTACCGACGCAGGGATTTGGGTTCACAGTCGATTACTAATTACTGGGCGCTCCAACATCAAAATTCCCCAAGCAAATCTCAGCCAGACTATCTGAAATAACAGCTATTTGACCAACACCTAACTTCCTTAGACAGTTAATGTGGAATTTTCTGGTCTGACAATAACATGGTTAAAGGTCCTTTTTCCAGCCGCAGATCAAACACTTACATGCAATCATCTATTCCCAGTAGAAGGAAAAAAAAAAATAAATCTCTTGTTTAAGAATTTTGTTTCCTGATGAATTCCTGCTGTGCTAATATCCCTAATCAAGGGTCATGAGAGCCCAGACAGTGGCAAAACCACATTCCTTAGTGCAAGCAAGCCCTCCAAAATCTGGTTTTAAGGGATAGGAGGATCCTTGTTGGGAATGGGAAACAGGCTGGTTGTTTCTGCAGCATCTGGGTTTTAAAGATTCAGTTAAAATTGCCAGGGGACCTTTAAGAGTTAAACCAAAGAAATTAATCACAATGACGTGTGTTACCGCAGGAGGTTGCCTTTACAGAGACTGTCAGAGAGCAGAGAAATCCCTTTGCAGACATCATGGGGAAAAGGTTTGGGAGTTCTCTCCCAGACTGTTTCGTGGGTGAGATCTAGGGCTCTGACTCTGCAAGCCGAGTAGAAGTGATCTGACAGCAAGACATCTCCGTTATCCTCCATCTCCACCTTACAGGAGCTGTCAATCCCTAAGGCTGTCCGTGAGAGATGCTTGTCCCACGTCGTCTCCATATGCGTCTTCGCCCCTAACTAAAATTAAGTTTGATCGCTTTCCTCAACCCAGAAGTTCCGTAGAACAGGTGAACTTGCAGCCCCTGAATTGCCCCTTTGTCTGACTTCATATTTTGAGTTCATTCTAGGGGCAGTACTTAAAGGGAGTGACTCAAGGCACAGAATAAATATAGTTGATGGGATGAGCCTGAGGGAGAAGAAGGAAGAGCTGGCTTGGAGAACCTCTAGATGATCACATGAAACATATATCAGAGAGGTCACCACCTCCAGTACTGGTCTCCAGCTTGGTCTTAAATTTTTGTTCTTTTCATGATTGCAGATCTTTTTTTTTTTTTTTTTTTTTTTTTCCCCCAAACTTCTTGACTTTGCACCTGAATGGCTGTGTTGGTAGGAAGGGGAATAGGCACTCCGTTAGACAGAAAACCTTGTATTTGTGTCTTGATCTAACCTGTAGATGTTATTGTTCTTCTTCAGACTATCGTACTGGTCCCTGCTTTAGCCAAGTAAATAACCAGATGTGCCAGGGACAACTCAGTGGGATCGTCTGCACCAAGACCATGTGTTGTGCCACCATTGGACGGGCCTGGGGTCACCCCTGTGAGATGTGTCCCGCCCAACCTCACCCCTGCCGCCGAGGCTTCATTCCCAACATTCGCACTGGAGCCTGCCAAGGTAAACGCCATGAACATCTAAAGGACGTTCCTTTATCCATCCTCGTGTGAACTGAAAGGGCGAGCGATGAATGCCTGCCAGGAGCTCCAATACAGAGAACAGTTCTCGGTGTAAACTTTGCTAAATCCATCACTGTATGTCACAGAGCATCACCGTGGACCTGGGGTCCCGTGGCATTGTCCAAGATCAACTTCCCTCAGTTAATGATTCTGGCCATGCCGTGGTTCTCAGGTGACTTCCTCATCCCACAAGATGTAGTGAGTCAGGCTAGTGTTTCTCCAGGTTTAAAACTAAGTTACAGCCTTCCCTATACCCTCATTCTGTTGGGCTGCTGCTGTTGTTGGACCTTCTGCCCCAGCCCTAGAGCATGACCCACACTTGGATCAGGGGGCTGGTGCTCTGTAAATTGTATGATTGGTTCAAAACAGAAGCCACGACTCCTTCATGATCACGCGGGCAGTTACAATATACATAAATCACACACTCAGAGGTTGCAGTCAATGTCCGGGACACCCAGGCAAAAATAGCAGAATGGCCCGCTGAGGTCCCGTCAGCAGATCCTACTGGCAGCCGTCCTGGAGCTGCCACTGCTTCTCCCTAGGGGCGGGTTGCAGGGGGCTCCATTTAGAGTTGCATGAATTCCTTTCTGCCTCTGCAACTCATTTCAGTCTTTACCTGCCATGATTAAAAGCCAGAATTACAGTCCAAATCCCACGCTGGTCAGTGTCTGTAGGATAAAACTGGCGAGGCTGAAGAGGAGAACTCTGGTCTATCGGGCCAAATCTATTCAGGAGAGCTTGGCCAATTTAATAGATTTGTAAGTCACTGCTACTCCAAGCAGAACTGGTGTATACATAATATCTGCATCGCATGAGCATACTGGTTGTAGCAGCAAGTCCTGAGGCCTTCTGAGGTGCTTTGGAAAGCACAGTTCAGTGGTGAGGAGAGCACGGCTGCAGGATAAGCCTTCCGGGGATGGGGCTGCAGAGCAAAACCTTACAGTCCATGGGTTCTCCTCTCTTCCCTGCAGCAGATGTTGCTCTCTGAAGGCTGCAGGAGGACATCCCACCAAACCAATTCTCCTCCCCAACTCAGCTACCAGCCTGGAACAAACCACGTGGTGGTGGACACATTGATATTTGCTTTGGAAAACATTACATTTGTCTCCTTGCGTGGATAATGCAGCAATACCTTTGTGTCCGTTTTCTGTCCTTCACCTTATCTCTAATGTACTCTGATGGGTAATTCCATTATGACATGTAAATCCACCTGCTTGGAGCAAAGCTGCTTCTTTCTCATAGCACTCCCACCATGCTGGGGTTGAACCTTCAGCGCTTGCCATGGCTGTGCTTTCTAACATCTTTGCTCTCCGTCCTGTAGATGTGGATGAATGTCAAGCCATTCCTGGCCTCTGTCAAGGTGGCAACTGCATCAACACGGTGGGTTCTTACGAGTGCAAGTGCCCTGCAGGACACAAGCAGAGCGAGACCAGCCACAGATGTGAAGGTAAGATTGCAGACTCGTGCACGGCTTCACCAGACGGCTCAGTGCTGGGTTCCCAGATACGCCCTGAGAGCACAAGGGCATTAAAAAATGTGAGAATCTCTCTGCTCACAGGGCATCTCCAAGGCTGGCCGAGTAGAGATGTGAAAGAGCTCCTACGCCAGCCTTGATCCTGGCTTCCAGCTAGGAGGGAGTACTGCAAGCATTGAGGCATGTTAGAAAATGTACTGCAAAATGAATTTCTGGTCTGTTGATCTGCTTCCCAGAGTCCAAGGCAAGGAAATGAGGACTAGAGCTGGTCTGATCTTCTGATCTGCTCTTAAACTGGAAAGAGGGTTTTTTCATGCAGGTGTTTTCTGAAAAATATTTTAATGGCAGCAGACTTATTGAGCAGAAGGGACCTCTGGAGGGCTTTAGATCTCTGCTTACATCGGAACCAGCTTCAAAGTTATATCAGGCTGCTCAGCCTGATCAAGTTTTGAAAACTCAAAGCCCCTTCTTTTGGGGCTCTTGTCCCAGGGTTGCACCACTGTCATGGTGAGGAGTATTTTAGTTATATCCACTTGACATTTATCTTTTTGCAGCTTACAACTTGTTGCCTCTAGTTCAATAGCATAACTGGAAGGAAGGCAAAGCAGGTGGAGTCTGACTAGCTGGGATGGTGATGGAATAAGACAACCAGAAATAACATCATGGTGCTCAGCGCACTGCAGAAGATCTGATTCCGTGAGACGAGGGTACGGAGCAAGTTAATGCAGTGTTGCTTCACTGATTTAGTGACATTTTTCCAAACTGACAGGTTGTCCAGAACCTGAACCTCGTCCTTGAGTACAAAGCAGGCACAAATGCCAATGTGGTATTAGAGACGTGAAATGCCAGTCAGCAGCGTGCCTGTGAGCATCCCGCCTTCGAGCCAGTGGCCCGGTGCTGTCCCAGTCCCCCAGGGGAAGCATAGCTCCCCGCCAACCCAGGGCTGTCTGCTCGGCCTGGTTTTCCTGTCTTTCTGGTGACTTTGTAGGATGCACCTTGCTCATCTTCAACTGAGCTGTAAAGGGGTGTGACCTTTTCAGCCTCAGCATCTCTTGGGTGTGATGCAGTGCTTCAGCAGCACGGTTTGTGCTTTACAGTTTGGGATGCTCTAAAACCTGACTGTGGGCAGCCTGGGGAGTGCAGTCGACTTTCAAACTCTCTGGAGAAATTCCCAACCTGATGGAAGGGAACTTGGCAGAGACTATTCTTTGCCTCTTCTTCAGCCTGGAAGTTGGAGGAGTTTAAGTATTAACTGCTTTCCAAAGACACATCAGTGAAGGACCCAGATGCTTTGCCCTGGTGTGCAGGTGCAGCTCTGCTCTGAACGTGTGGGCAAGCTGATCTGCGGTGTCGGCACTCGGACGCCCGTGGCTGGAGTCAGGGCTGCGGGACATGGAAAGGATCAGTCTCAGCAGCTCAGCAGGGTCTGGTAAGACGATGCAGAGAGCTCTGCCATTTTCAAGGGAAATACTTACCAGGTGGTTAACGGAGTCGTTTAGAAATGGCCAAATACCTGATCCTCAGCCTGGAGGACTAGTTTCATTCGGGGTATAAACATTTAACGGTGTTATGACTAGTTGTGGTAGTTAAGGCAGAGCTCTGCCTGCTTCTGGAACCCTCTAGAACTGCTCCTTGCTCTTGGACTCAGGATAAGTCAGTCCACTGTATTAGTTAAATTCAGGACTCACCTAGGTAGTGAGGGGCAATGTCTTGGTCCACGCTGTAAGACCCACACTTCTGTAGGGAAGCGTGGAGCGCAGGCAGGATGGGGCACGGTCAGTACGACATTCACAGCACCACCAGTCTGAGCCCTCTTCAGGAGAGTCTGGCCCCAGTTCCTTAGGTCCAGTCTCAGCACCTCCTGTGGCACTGCTCGGCATGTCTCTGAGGTGCGCAGATAGGAAGGACACGCTCTCCCCAGGCATTCTGCAGCGGTTCTCATCGGCCTGATGCGTACCTTGCTAGGCAGGCTGCACCTCTCGGAAGCAGGGGAATAAACATTTGTTGTATTTTCCAAACATCTGGCAAATGAAAAGGAAAAGAGCATTAAACTTTCCTTGCCTTGGTTGTTAAAGCTCTTTCCCACATACCGTAATGAAACCCTGCTGGCCTGTGTTTGCCATTTTGGGGATAAAACCTGTTTGTTGTGCTGGTGTGACTGTGTCCCACCTAGCTGGCCTTCAGGAACTCCACTTCCCTTTCATTCCTCTCCAAGTCTCTGCTGTAACCAAGACAAGGGATGATGACTGCGCTAGGAATCCAGACGTTTAACCTGGAATTTGTTTCCAGGTGCCAGAGTTATCTTCCGTGGCAGAACTGTAGGTAGTGAACTGTTACACCGAGAGAACACTTAAAGCATAAATCATATAAGCACAGTCACCATATAAGCACTAAAGCATCTCTGTGGCACCGTGGGTTTGATGGCATACAGTGTCCCACGGGGTTCCTCCCAGCTCCACGGGACAGTTCTTGGGGAAAGGAGCATCACTGCTCCCCGGTGACCGTTCCCATACCCCCACCTTCCTGCAATCCAGACCTTTTCCTCGCTAGGATAATTCTGGTGGTCTCCGTGTCAGTGCATGCCATGTGACCTGGGTTCAGCCCTTCCGAAAAACTTTTCCAAAGTGAGACACCAGCTACAGAGGTTAATCCTTCGGCGGGGGATGGACATACTTTTATGTTGAAGACATCTGTGTCCATGGATCTTCCTTGGCAGGATGCCATGAGACTTTCTAGAATGTTAACAGAAGGGTTTCTTGCAGTGCTCTGGCATCCAAGGACTTGGAACTGATAGAATCCAAACCAGCCCTTTTATGTGCCTCTCAGGTGAGGAACCAGTCCCTAAATCCAGTGATGTCCCGTGCAGTTTGGCTGGCCAATGGGCTGAACTGCACTAGAACCACAGGCCCAACCTTAGGACACAAAAAGTTGTTCTTGCCTAGGTCCGCTGCACCCATGCTGGCTGGGGACCAGGCGAAGCACATATGAAATCAGTTTAGCTGGAATCTCCTATATACCAAGATTAAAAACAATCCATTGTCTGAATCTGTCATCCAGATGCGAGGGGCCTCTGCATGGGTCCCCACTTCCCAGAACGCCTGCAAAAGCAGCATGATGTGGCCATAAACATCTTCCTTTCACTCTCCTTCCTGGATGGCCATAAAAAGACATCTCCAACATCCACAGTGTCTGTTCCATCGCTTATCTTACCTCAATTGGTAAGGGGACCACCAAAAGAGGATGCTTTTCTTTGGTATGATTTCTTGACCTAGGGGTCCTTCTGTGAGAGTGACATAAACACGAGGGATGCTCTAAACTGATAGAGATTGTTTTCCAGGGCTTGTTTCCCAGACATGAATCACCAGCACGTCCCCACCAGGCAGGCAGAAGGTGGAGAGGATAACCTTGTCTGGGTTATCACTGCTCCCTTCTAGGGACGTGTACCCCAAGTGAGTCGACAAGACGATGTGAATAGGGGAATAGAAAGCCAACATCTTGTAAGGGGTTCATCTGAAAATTTATAAACGCAGGAAGATCTGGGACCTGTCTCAGTTTGCTGCCTGCTTTGATACGTCAGGAGCAAACTGTTTGGGATAGAATGATAGAGCACTGAAATCCTGATTTGCTGAAATTGCCTGCACTGCCAAAGTAGCTCTATCAGTCCAAGTAACCTCCTCACCGAGCCAAGGGTTTCCATCAAAATAACAGCCACAAGCATAAGAAGATACTTTCTTTATCCAGGTGTACTCCAAGCCTAAAATCTCAGAGCTGCAGGAGTTCCCTTGTTGAGTCTGTTTGCGTTAACTTTATAGCTGGTGAAAGGAGTGATTTCTCAGCTTGCACTGAGACCATCTTGCTTTAGGACGAGGAGATGGTTTCCTCTTGGCTTTGGACTCCTTACCCAAGCCTAGCATCCAGGAAATATTAAAAGCAGATTAAATGTCTATGTTAAATTCTTCCCTAGTTCCCAGGAGCTTGTATTTTCTGCTTAGAAGATTCCTCCTGGGGAGTGAAGTCAGCAGATGGGATTGCGTTTGAGCCAAAGGTCAGAGCCCGTGTCACTGTCTGCTGATTAATGATGTCTCCCTCATTAACACAGCAGCATGTACCACTAATCTTCTTTGGGCTGTTTATTGGTGGGAATAGGCAGGAGTAGAGATAATGTTGTTGGTTTCCCATAGTGATACTTATCTCTCAACACAAATGGCACCTGGAATTAAGTCTCGGTTTTCAGTCCCCGAATCCCTGAGGAATAAAGATGCTTTTCTTATGCAAGATCCTCTATGCTGATAAAGGAGGCCAGCTCAGGCCCTGATCTCCCAGGCATGCAAAGGGGCTGCAGCTGGATGCACTGAATGAATTTTGGTCAGCTCCAGGAGGAAAATGATGTCCTTTTTTTCTACCTGCAAAACGTGAAAACATGCACACGACATTAAGTTTGGATTTGAACCTAAACACCCTCCAAGTTCAGTGCTGCTCAGTCCCAGAGTTATTTCCGCAGCTCATCTCTACTGAATGTGACACTTTCAGAGAGTGGCTTATTTTACGCCTTTGTTCATTGTATTCTGAGGGAGCTCGAGGGATCAAGAGCGTCTGAGCTTGGGGCTGTGCCTGAGCTCGGGGCTGTGCAACTCCAATGAGAAATTTTTGGCACAGAGAGTTGCCTGCTCACTTTCTGAAAGATAGAAGCAGTCTATGAAACACAGTAGTGATGGGGGGGTGGACTGAGGGTGGGGAAGGGGAAGGCTGCTCTCTCAACCAGCGCTGGAGACAAGGCCAGCTTTGAAAGTGCTGAAGGATTGCATTTATATTGTGTTTGTATGAAAAGATGAGCAAGGAGGGCAGATATTGGCGGCTTAGGGCTGAATTGACAGGTACTGTTCATGGCTTATGGGGAAACTGGGAAAAAAAAAAAAAAAAAAAAAAAAAAAGCAGCAGGATCTGTTAAGGTTTGCAGGGGAACGTGAAGTGTGTGAGGCCGGAGAGAAGGGCATGCTTATATCCAGCTGACTTCTTCACGCTGCTGGAAGGCAAGAGAAAACACTCCTGGCACTAACAGCGCAAAATGAAGAAAGGAAACATCAAAGCTGAAATCAGACACATCTTCCCGATACAAAGCCCTTCACCGATAAATCGTGGGGAAGTAGGGGGGGGTGTGTTACACAGAGGGACATTTTTAAATTATCCTGGAAGCGACCATAAAAATCACACTTAAGGGAACAATTCCACGGTATGTTCTTAAGGGTGGAATCACTGACTGGATAAAAGTTTTTTCCTCCCATAATTTTCGTGGTTCTCGGCCAAATAATGTAACTTTTCTTAGTCGCCCTTCCTCTCCCGCGTAACTCCGTTATCAGTGAAGTATGCAATGCCAGTACCTCACCCAGGGTGCTTTCCAGTGCCCCAAAAGCAATAAGTGTCTTGCATCCAAACTTGTTCCAGCGTGATAACATACCAGGTACGAAAAATTATGTGGAGAAACACCAGGCAAGGGAGTGAAAGGCACTGCTTGGTGCAACAAGCTCTGTCCAGATCCATCCGGGCGAGATCCTCTTCGACCCGTCTTCAGCATCCCCAGGAGACAGATTCTGCCGAGGGAGAACAAGTCCTTCAGTTACGAATCTCACCTCTTTTTTCTCGCCCCTTTCTAGGGTACGTGCAGGGTGACATGTTAGATGCTACTTATGCCCCCGTGGACTAAGTCTTTTTTCACCATTGAGCAAAATTCCAAATTTTCTAGTGAAGACAAGGGTCTATTTTTTTGACTCTGTTGAGTGTCATTCATGTTTCTGAATTGGAGGGAGCTCTCCTGCATTTTCCATGAGCGGAGTGTGGGTAGGCTGGCCCGCTTTCCTCACGAATGGAACATGATAGCCATTTTATTAGCATGTTTTCAATTTTCTTACAAAATGTCTACAGAAGAGCTCATTGTTTGGCTCCATTAAAAGCTCATTTCCATGGATTTGGTGTGGTTTGGAGGCTTCCATTACTCTCCTCTGTGGTTTCTTTGTGCTTTCTGGAAGGAAAGGTCTGAGAGTCCCGTGCGTTGCACGAGAGAGGGCTGATGAAGCATGACCTCTGCTACGTGACACAGAGATGTTTTCTCCATCAAGTCCTGTTGTTTTTTTTTTTTTAGCAGATGGAAAGGTTGGGGTTTCAACATGTCTGTGGGCACCCGTGTTGGATGGGCTTTGCAGACTGCAACCTCTCTTTCTGAAGCTCTGTAGGCTTTGGCTTCCAGCATTTTCAGCCTTAATGATCAGGCCAACTCCAACCCAGTGAGTTGGAGACCAGATCCAAAATCAACGTTTGCATTGAATTCTGCCATTGTCTGAAGAGCAGAGCGCGCAGAATGTTGCTTTAATTTTTAACAGAGGGTTGGAAAAGTCATGAAGTAGCCAGGTTGGAGTTGGAAGAATTCCCTACCCAGAGCTGGCAGCTGGGTGTTAATGAGAGGTGTACATATCCATCCCACTGTGTCAAGCTCTCCATGGACTTCAGCTCCGAATGAATCAAAACTATGAGACACTTTACAAAGAGAAAATAAAGAAGGCAAATGTGGTGGGGAAGAACTGAAATAACAACAAAGCCCAGAGCTCAGTTTCTCAAAGTACAGGATGTGCAAGTAGTCTTGGGAAACTCTGGCTTTTTTTTTCTGCGTCTTGGGTTTCTAGCACTGCTCTCATCCAAGCTAGGATTTTCAAGGGGAAAAAAAAAAAAAAACAAAAACGTTGCAGTTTGATTTAACCTTTTGAATTAACTGTTTTTCCTTGAGAATGGAACGCAGTTGCTGCCCCCACAAACACACACTTTTTCTTGGATGACTGATGCCATGTCGCAAGTATTGATCTAATAAGATGCCTGCCTGTCAGCTGGCCTCCAGATCTCCGGCACAACAAACTTCAGAAGAGCTACGCAGAAGTTTTAAGCTGTTATTTCTAAGAGCACAACCAGCTTTTGCTTCGGAAAGCTCTTTCCTTTCCAGTGTTCTGCAAATTGTAACCAAACACAGGCCTGTAATTAAATGACAGGGTAGGCTGTAGTGATAAAATCTCTTTCGCTGCAGGGGCCCAGGTGGGGGAAGTGTTTTTCTGTAGATTTGCATTGCTGCCTTTCGAGGTTTCAAGTCGTGTCTGTCTGTCGGAGGGGCTCTGAGCATCAAAGAGCTAAAGGAGCCCTGCAAGGATGGAGGTGATGTCTCTGCTGCCTGCAAAAGGCGGGTGAAATCTTTGGCTTGCTGAAAGCATCGTTTTAGAGTTCCTAAGAAGGCGAAGATGAGTGCGTCTTCCCCCTTGATACATGAGTGTAGAACCTGCCCTATGCGCTTGGGCTTAATTTTGTACGTGTTGAAGTCAAGGTTTCACTTGATTCCTCAGCACTCAGATTTCCAGCCAAAGTAAAACAGAGGAGAGTTGTGCTTGTAACAGGTTGTGTGAGCAAGGAGGAGAGATTGAAGATGATTTCTTTGACCACATGGGGGGGGGGGGGGGGGGGGGGGGGGCTCTGTCCATACCATATGCCTCACTTCAAAAGGCTCATTTTCCTTAAACACATACGCTGGCAGTGTCTGTCACTGAGCTGAGGGGGATGAATTTCACTCCGTCTCACTTCGCGGGGAAAAATCATCGCTGTCAGGGCAGAGCTCTTCTGCCCTGTTTAGACATTTCCATTCAGATGTGATGACTTACTGCCTGGATGAGATTATCTCTTTGTGCTGAGTGTAAACGGCATCTAGAAAAATCTCTGAAGGAAATGCTTGCTCGGTAACCATCTAACCCACCTGACCACAACTCAGCATGCACCACTGTCCGGATCGTTTCTGCAGGCTTTTCCTCGAGATGTCTAACAGCGTAGAACCTCTTCTATCTCTTTTCCCTCAGAGCAAGGTGGGGGCTTTGGAGTGATGCAAACAAACTGGCACCATCAGATGTCTGGGGCCGTCCCACCCTGCAGCCACAGGCTGGTGGAGTGGAGGGGCCGTACCTGGGCTGCAATGGCAGAAGGATCCTGGCAGCCTCTCTAGTTTTAGGGAGGAGGATGAAGTTTGTGAGGATGTTTCTATGAGGAATGAGGGCAATGCTCTGTGCAGCCAGATTTCACGCCCCCTTGCCCTCCCTTGGATTTGTGCCTATGCTAGGGAATCCTTTTACAGACATTTTAAGGCGAGTTGCATCCATCCCGAGCCTTGGAGAACTACCCCTATCCCTGAGGTATGTAGGCCAAAGATTATTTACCCTTGGTGTAAATCTGTCCAGTTCATTCCAGCCTGAATTTATAATGTCTCAGCTTCACTTTTCATCTTCCCTTTTAGAGACTGCAGAGTCCTGCGCTCTCAGCATAATCACTGCGTGTCCCTTTTCTATGATTTCATCACGTTCTCACAGTTTCTTGGATAAATGCAACTGAGTCCCTTAATGTCAGGTGGGTTTTTTCCAGGCTTTGAATCGTCCCCACCAGACTCTAAACTCTTCCATTCCGTTAACACTCTTTCGGAAGAGCTGACACCACACAGAGCTGTGGCGTCCAGGAACGAGCCTAGTTAAGAAGTAACATCACCCACCTGCTTCTGCTCAGCCTTTCTGCCATGCATCAGGGCTGCACTAGCATCGCTAGCCACTGCATGGCACTGTGAGATTGCAGTCAGGCGTTTCCCTCCTAACTCAGATTTTTCTCAGTTTCACACTGGACAAGGACACAGCTCAGCACCCCTCTGCGTATCGCCCACCCATTTCTTACAGCAATGTCTTGCCCGTTTCTCAGATCTGTCACTGTGGCTCATATCCATCATCACAGGCAGGTCTTCTGGCTCCCAGCACAGATTTCTTCTGGTCCCTCCCTTGCCCCGATGGGGTGGGTTCAGGTAACTCTTCCCCATGTGTGCATGCTCCCTTCGTCACTGAAGTCTGCTAGATGAGCTCTTCCAAGGACATCCTCCATCCACACTCCCAGATGAGACATCTCTGCCTTTTTTTTTTTTTTTTTTTTCAGATTAGTCTTTGCCCTGCAGCAAGTCTAACCTCCACACATGCTAATGCCATCAGGCTGTGCAAGGCTGTTATGCTGTTCACATCACAAAAAAATCCCCTCGAAGGAGCAGACTTTGACCAATTCCTTTTCATTACTTTCCTGCCAGCCCCAGGCAGCATCTGAATTGCATATAGAAATCCCCTTATCCATTCACAACAGCACGATAGATTTAAAATACAATAAATAAAGTTGCTTAGCAGAAATAATTTATTTTGCCAATTGCCAACGCACTTTTTTTTTTTTTCTTCCCACTGTAAAAACTATTGGGCAAATATTCCCTCTGTCTTTTACCACCACCTGGACCATGACCACCAACCGTCTCTTTGGGTGGATTAATTAGAGATTGGATCTAATTCCATCTCATCTTCTGAAAGAGATTTCTTTTGGCAATAGAAAAAAAATCTACAAACCTGCTCCTAGACAAGTCCTTACAGTCAAGTGCCCCACAAGCATGGCTGGGCCCTGTACATTTAATTATATTGACATTTCGGTCAAAATTTGTTGAAAACAATTGCCTTTTTCAAAACAGCTGATTTGCCACTCTGTTCCCTTTGCTTTTCCAGGTTTCAGGTCCCAGGTGATAGCTGCACACAAAAGCTATAGGTTGTCTCTCTCTCTCTGTATCATCTGCATTGGTACTTGTCGAATTTTCTCAAGGTTGTAATAGAAATGGCCTGGAAAGTTTGGAGAACCCTGTAGTGTCTCGTCTTTACCACTCAGTTCTTCCAGCGTGGATTAGTATCTGGCTCTGAGCAAGATTTCCAATGCAGGTGCTTTGTTTCAGGCCCCAGACCCTGGTGATGGGGCCAGTCTCCGTGTGTCCAGCTTGCGGTGGGGGTCTGCCCTATCTCCACACTAGACAGACGCCTGTAGAGAGCACACTGTGAGTTCAAAGGGCAGAAGCTACATGACTGGGATGCCTGTCTCTGAATTTTGGCACTTTTGTAACCTTTCTACAATTACTACCACATGTCTGTGCACTGGGGCTGCCCGGTCCCTCTGCTGTCTGAGGCCAGCTGTTGAGCTTTGACAAAAATCTTGTTGCAACGTCCTTATTTTTCCATGCTCTTAAATCCAGAGAGAGATGCATCTCCCTGGCACGTTATCTTGTCACAGACACGGCAGTGGGCTGCTGGAGAAGCAGGCTGCTGCAGCAGCAGTGTGTGCCAGGGCTTGCTAACATTTCTTTGATTGCGGTGGATAATTAGATGTGATCTCTCCAAGGACTCAGCGTATATCCCTGCCTCATTAATATTCCCTGTGATGAGAGAAATAGTTCAAACTATGGCATGCTCCTGGCACTGTTATGCAAAACACACTAAAATAGAACTGCTGATTGAAGAGTTGAACCCAGAGTGGTGTGTCCGGACCCCCCCAACCCTTGCCTGACTGATAGTACAGAGGACTTTCACCTGGATTTAGATGCCTGAATGTACTTCGGACTGAACCAAACCCCTCCTGTACGAAGAAATTTGGTGAATAACGCATGAGCCCGGTGCTTTTTTAAAACACATGGTGGTGTCTCCGATCTCTGCTTTCAGAGAGGTCTCCGAGTCGCACGGAGGGACCTGCTGTCCCACCACAGGCACATTTCTGTCCTGGAGCTTCCTTTGTACTCCAGAGAGCTACACGTTTTAGATCAGCCTACCCCAAGACCTGCACTGTCAGTCGAGATGAGCAGAGGACTCCATGACGCACTTCTGCGTCACTCCCTGGGGACTCTGGTTTTCCACACTGACCTACTGCCGGGAGGTCACTTATGGTCTCAGGCATCCCATGACAACCCCTAACACCAGTTACTGCCCCTCTGTGAGCCCAGCTCTGGTCCTGGATCCACACTGCAGGTAGGAAACTTGTTGGTTTGCGGGGAAATACGATCGCTGTTGGTTTATTCTTTTCTAGATGTGGACGAGTGTGGTGCAATCTCCGGCGTGTGTGATGGCGGCGAGTGCACCAACACGGCGGGCAGCTACGTGTGCACGTGTCCACGTGGTTTCATGACCAGCCCTGACGGATCACGCTGCATTGGTAAGATGCTAAACAGATCTGAAGGACCACAGATACTGGGGAGGGGGACTGAGATCGCACTCTGAAAACCAGACCTGGTGATTTGCAGGTCCCCATCTGGTGATCCCCAGATTTGTACATCAAAGGGCACATGGTTCCTGCAATAGCTGGAAAATGCTCTTCTCCGTGTGCTGCCCTTGCATGTGCCGTGGTCCCTCCTGGTCACAGGGTTTGATGCTGTTGCAGACCTGGGCTTTCTCTGGCTCCGTAACTTGGGCTGCAGGTGCCCCAGTGCTTGAAGTGTTTGACGAGGGGCTGCTGAGGACACTAGAAGGAGGAGCAGGATGGGAGGTGTCTGGCTGGGTTAGCAGTCTGTTTGTGCTCCTGCTCGCAGAACTGCACCAGCTAGTGGGCGAATCCCAGGTTCTACCCCTTTTCTCCTGCATGAGGTGACAGCCAGGGAGAGACACCGGTACTCCCACTACAACTGAACGGCAGGCACAGTGTGTGGTTGTGGAGTGTGTAAGTCCAAGGGAAGGCTTGCAAGCCTTCCTGGAGCAAAGAGGGACCCAGCGATGGGGAACATCCCACAACCACACCTTCATCTGCTGGCTTTGCAGAGGTGAAGGGGGGAAAGCTTTACTCCAAGAGTTTGCATAAGCAGCGCAAATCAAAGATTAGTTTTGTAATCTCCTCCCTCTTCCTGCTTCGACCACAGGTAACGGCTCATGAATCCCCACTGCCCCAAGCTAGCGCTCGGTAGGGCTGTGACTCAACTGGCTTCATCTCACTGAACTCAGGTTTTCGGGAGTGAGGTGATTTGCGCTGAGCTGGTTGTCTGGATCCCCCCTGCACCCCGCGGAGGGAACGGGGTGCTGCCCGAGCACAGCACGGGGCACTGCAGGCACCTGCTCTCACCCCCTCTGAACCCGCAGCTTCACAAGGCTCCTGTGGAAGCTCTTGCGCGGTACCTTGTAGCCCCCCGACCTCCTGCAGTGTCTGATTTCTAGCAGCAAAAGGACTCCCACTCTCCTGTCCTGCGGACTGCATGAAGGGCTTTGGGGGGGCCCAGTCTGTGCCAGCTCTGACCCAGTTGGGCTCAAGGTGTCTGAAATTTCAAAACTTCCCAGAACTGGCGCTTGTCCAGCCAAGCGTTCCCCAGACTGATGAGTTGTCCTGCCTCCAGACTACAGAGCCTGGAGTGAATCTTGCATGTTTAACAGATCAAAATTCCTTTCCAAGCCTTGTAAATATTTGATGGTCCATTTCTCTTTGTAACAGACAACAGTTTCCGTGATAAATAGATCAGCTTTCTGTTTACTTGCTCTCAGCAGGGGCGCTTATTTTAGTCACAATGAATCTCCGGGTTTGTCTCACTATTCAGAAAGTTCATTCGCCTTTAGAAAGGCAAGGATGCAAGAATTTCTAAAGAGGAACTGTTAGAGCAAAGGCAAAGATCATTGTTAGTGCAATGGAAAATGTCAGGTACAGCTTTCTGTTGAAAGTCCTGGAAATTAATACAGCAAAAAATAATTTCCCAATTCTTTTATATCCACAGAACCCGGAGTAAAAATTAATCATGTTCTAGTTCCGGAAAGAAAAATGTTGTAAAGTATAACGTACGAGTCACCTTGTTTGGGAATCTGATAGATTTTAATGAGAATGAAATTCTTTTCCTCCCTGTTTCCCAGACCCTGCCATAAGCCCGGAGGGGTGTGACGGCTGTTGGATGAGTCACACGGACATTTCCTCACTTTCCTTGAAACCAAGTGCTTCAAGAAATGAAAACTAAATAAAATTAGAAAGCCCAAATTTAAAAATAGTCCAGAGCTTAGTTAGCTGCAGTGGACTATGACTGCATCTGAACTCAATACATCACGCTCTAGCCATTTCCCTGAGCTAATATATGCTGCTAGCATGCTGTCACATCTTGGGACAGGCAATATTTTTCCTGGCAAAATGCACAGATACTATCGGGGTGTTGTTGCCCCGGGATCCATATGTTGCAAACCCTGCTTCTATCGTTTGGGGGAGTTTTTAGTGTTCCTTTTGAGAGTTTTTGGTAGTTTAGGCTCACAATTTATGTCCTATGAAAGAAATCGAATAAACGGTTTGGAGAATTGAAAATTAATAAATAACGCGGCCGCCTTTAAAGCATGAGCAGAGAGGAGAAGAGTTTGTCACACTGCCACCTCCCAGATGTTTAGACTGGAAGTGACCGTGGTGTCTCATATATCATGGGGCACCAGCACTGCCTATGTGGTGACTTTATGGTGGCAGGCTTGATGTATTCCCATCCCTTTCCCCTCCCTTTTTAGTAAAGTAAACACCTTTTTATTACATTTGAATAATCTCCTGTAGTTTTTGCAGCTGAAACAGCAAGACACTGAGCTTGAGTTGATCCCAAATCTCATTAGCTGCTTTCGCTGCCTTCCTCAGTAAAACGCAAACAGCAGTGTAGCTGGAGAAAGTCCGTCATAGTTTGAAATGAACATTTATTGAATGATTCAACCACCTGTGCTTGACATAAAGAATCCAGTTCCACACATGTTCATAACAGTTTCATTCATTTATGCTTGTAAAAGACAGGCTCAGTGTTTTGCAGGCAGCGAAAGGATCTGCTCCAGCAGGCTGTGATTTTTTTTTTTTCCTTTCTTTTCAGTACGATGGGTTGCTTTTCAAGAACAGCTTAAAAGAATAATTTTCAAATGAGAAAAATGGCCTTTCAGATGCATTTCCAGACATGCACATGATGTTCCCTTGTTCGTTGCAAGTCACACTCCTGCACATTGCTTTCCTTGCTCTTTTTCCCTGATAGTGCAGCAGAGCTCTGAGAGATTTGGGTCTTATCTCTTCTTGGGCAACGTTGGCAGATTTACTGCCTAAAGTTCTGGGTAGGGCCAGATCTTGCTTATCGTTTACAGTCCTGGGCTTAGAGAAGGTTGGGAGGGTGTTGCTGAGGAGTTTACCTGCCTGGAAAACCCTTTTTGCCCACTTTGGCCATCATCCGGGAAAGGAAAGAGCAAGAGGAAAAAAGAAAACACGAGGAGGAAAGCAAATGAAAAAGGAAATTTGTGTGGGCAAGAAATGACAAAAGGGAGGTGGTGTGAGGATCACAGGCTCAAAACAGATGGATAAGGAGCTGGGAAAGGAACCTGAGCAGAGCCCCCCAGCAGCTCCCGAGGCGTCGAGGGAGCTGGCGATGCTGCCAAGCAGGGATCTGCCTGGACACTTGCAGGAACCGGAGGGTGGAGAAGGGCTCCGTAGTTGCTCCATGGTGTGGACCTGTGCAGGAACCTCAAGTGCAAACTGGGTCATTCAGTCCACATTTGTAAAGCATTTCCCTCTAGAGAGAATCGGGTTTTTTTATCCGATCATTTCAGGGATGCATTTATACCTCAACCTTGTAACCGTTGAACTGGGAGGTGAATTTGGAAAAGAAAGAACAGCCAGGGAAGGAGTGAATTTATTACAGCACTTACCAGCGAAGAAACTATCCTGCAATCACACTCAGAGCTTCCCTGTTTGCACTGCAGCCCTCCTGCAGTGAGACAGCGCAGCGCTGGTGGCCAAGGTGTGCGGGGGGGAATTGCGGGTTGGTGGGAGCCGCGCACAGAGCGATGCTTTGTGCCTTTGTTCCACAGGACTCCTCACTGAGACAGACGCCACTATCTACCCTTACCCAGACAAGAATGAAATTGGTCAGGTTTCCAGAAACAAGGAACCTATGGTGGCATCACTGGCCCAGACTGACTGTCCTCACCACAGTACGAGGCTCCCTTTTGAACCCTTCTCTCTTGCAAACCGTTGGACGTCTTGGGTGGGAGACCTTTGGCTACGTGCTGCTGTGTTACAGCTCCCATCTGAGCTAATAGCCCCCAGGTCCTTTGTAGTCAGAGCCAACTGCCTTTTGCAACCACTAGTTTGTCCGGGTTTGGTCACTTGAGCTTCTCAGTTTCTGGACATAACAAGACACAGTGAGAGAAATACTCGCCCTTTAAAGTTCTCTCCTGGGAAGCAGCACCAATACTTTCTATTCCTCCATCTCTCCCTGCCCCTACCCCAGAGAAACAAAGCAGGTTTTCAGCAGGATGAACACTGCAAAATCCCTTGCAGATGCGCAACAGGTCTTAGACACCTTGTGCAGAGCATGAAGAGGATGCCCTGCCTGAAGGGGAAGGTAGAGATTAGCCGGGCTGGGTAGTCACTCAGCGAGTGGAGCTGCTGGTGTGGGGCTTCTCCTGGGCAGCAGGACACACACACCAGGATGGCCTGGCCTGGCCAGAGGGGTGCAGGCTCCGTCAGAGCCCAGCAGGAAGGTCCAGCTTGGCGTGTCTCCTATCCCATTATGATAAGCAGGCCAAACCCATCTCCGGCTCTGCCACACCTGGATGGACCTCGTGAAGCACCCACAGCCTCTCTGATTCCCTGAGAGACCCGCGGCTCTATCCCCCGCCTCTGTGCGCAGTCTAATCTCGTGTGGAATTTCACCTCCTTTCTCTCACAGGCGGCATTATCTGATTTAGTGAGGTTATTGTGCAAACCTGTTCCCTTAACAGCTGCAGAGGAAGGCAGAACAAACCCACGAGGGCTTTGCGCTCCTACCTCAGCGTGTGGGTGGTCCTGCTGGAGGTCACAGAGAGACTGCAGGGACCCGCTGTTCTTTCCATCCACCCCTCTCGCTGCCCAAGGCAGCTCCAGATGAGTTTTCAATTAGTTCTGACCTTCATTTCTGAGAGAGACTATTGCAGACTGCAGCAAAGACAGCTGAATTTAATAAACATCTGAGCAGATGAATAAAGGCTGGGCCATTCCCCCTGTTACACAAACTGTTGTGACCTCCCTGCCTTGTCAAACTTGTCAGCACATGTCTGTCTGTGGAGAAGGAGGTTGCCTTCTCCAAATCACCCCTTGCCCATTAACTGGCTGGCTGTCACTGTGTATCACGACCTTTGGGACAGCAACCATCCCACAGAGGAACAGAAGGAGCTGGGTGGGGTCTGTCCTCTCTAATGCCCGAAGGGTTTCTTCCAAACTCCCACCCTCAGATCTAGAAGTTCATTTAAGCTCAGCTCTAAGCCCTCACTTAGCTAAACTCCCATCAAGAGTTTGAGGTGCAGCTTATGGACCCACTATCCTGCCCCTGGCTTGTTCACAGAGCAGATTCTTTCTGGAATAAGAAGGGGCTACATCCTGATGCTAAGTACCATCAACCTGTCAACGTGCTGTGGAAACACAGCCCTCTTCTACACTCCCATCATCTGCTGAAGCCTGCAAAGACATGGGCATTGCTCTTGCACTCTTGCCAGAGATCAAGAACTCGGGATGACCCAAACACCCATGTGGCTGGTACTTCCCTTCGTTAGGATTAGGAGCTAATCCAGTGTAACATTCAATCCTCTCACTCAAATTTCCCTTCTCCTAGTTTGTCTTTCTACAAGTCTCTTTGGCGGATAAAGTTTCCTAAAAGGGAATAATAATTCATGCTGAACTCGGTGCTGCAGAATGGCGGAAAGGATGTCTCTGAGAAAAGACCTGCTGGTTTAGTCACCCTGGCTTTAAATGGGGTCACTGTCCTCTGCAAGTCACTGAGCTGTGATTAGAGAAGAAATGTAACCACAGCCCACAGATCAAACAGCTCCATGCAATTAATTTCAATTATATTTCAGGAAAGTGTCAGCCTGCTGGCTAATGTCAGTCTAGAGGCACAGATGACAAATCAGACTAGACTTTCCCCCTCATTAATTTACTTGAGAAACAAGGACGGGAGATGAATGAGTGGAAGATTCCAGGTTTTCCTACAGGAATTGGTGCCAGACGGAGCCTGCTAGACATGTGAAAGACCCTCAGTCTCCTGGGCCTTGTCCAGAAGCCACACACACCAAACACCGGTGCCAGGCTTGGTGTCTGTGGCTTTGGCCAGGCTCAGGGACTTTGACCACCATCCAGGGCTCGTTCTCCTCCCAGCTTAGTCCAGGCTGTGGGAACTAACCCGTGACCTAAAACAGGCATCCACTGGGAATGGCGGTGATCAAGTCAGAGGGATGTGGAACTGGGAACAACTCCATTTGTTTAGCGAGAAATGCTGGGAGCACTGGGACCTGGCAGGGAATGTTTTCTGGGACATGGGACATTTGCCATTAAATCAGTTCTGGGAAGGAGAGGCAGGTCCTTGCCAGGCCTGAGATGTGCAGGACCACATCCCCAGTGTGTCAGTGTCAGGGATCACTGACTAATGCTGGAAGGGTTGTACCTGGATCCCCAGCCTGACCAAAGGGGTGTAGGAAATGCCCAATCGCCTTGGTCTTCCAACTCTGTCCTGCAGCAAGGGAGAACAAGGGAAAGGACTGTTGCAGCCAAGGCTTCAGCCTAGAGCAGGAACGGCTGGGGAATGCCCACTTGCTGTCTGGGAACCCTCGAAATAGTAGCAGGCAGCACTGCATTGTTTTTATCACAGAAAAGTGTTTTTAGTGGCAGCAGTTGGAGAGAAATATATCATGCTGGGTCTAACAGCCCAAGAGAGGAGAAGACACTGCTCCCCACATCGCCAAGTTCAGGGCCTGCTGCACTGTTACATTGGCACTGATGGCCAACTCTTGGTCAAAAATAGAATATAAATAAGCAAGACAGATACTAACATCAGAGGAGGAACCTGAAGAATGGACATCTCAGCCCAAATATGCAATTTTGTTGAATAATGTATTTAGTCTGGAAGAGTTTATCTGAGGGGACAGGTCAGGCTGTCCGGTTGTGGAGGTGTCAGTGTTTGTTTGCTGTGGTCTCCTGCAGACCACCTCCCCTCAGCCTGTTCCCTCTGCCAGCAGATGTGTTGGGTCAGTGGGGGAACCTGTCCCTGACATCTCTTGTCAGTGCAGAAGCTCTAGTGAGAGAAGGGAGAGACCTCTAAATAATCCCCTTTCTTTGGGAAGGTGAGGACGCAGGGCGAGGGAGGGATTGCCCACCTACTGCCTGTTTCTGACTCTTGGTCAGGCTGCTTATAATATTTAAGAGCCTAAAGGGGAATGTGAGATCTAATACTGGGGAATGAGGCCTGGACCTACAGCCTTGATGTGCTCCAGGTGGAGGTGCTGGAGAACCTCGTGATCTGGGAGGATGGGGCAGAACGGGAGGTCAGACGGGGACATTGGATGGGCCAGAAGAGATGCCACTGGCAACGGGCACTCAGGACCTGGCCAAGAATACGGTGGTGACACGTTGTGAATGTGTCTCCTGCTCTCCCTCTCTGCAGACCAGAGGATTGGGACGTGTTTCTCTGCTCTGATCGGGGGCCGCTGTGCCGGGGACCTTCCTGGCCAGTACACCAAGATGCAGTGCTGCTGTGACTCGGGGCGTTGCTGGGCCATTGGCCAGACTCCAGAGATGTGCCCTGTCCGGGGGTCGGGTAAGTGCAACCCGAAGGGTCTCCACCTGCCACTGGTCCAACTCGTGGCTCTGATGGCCCAGGCTTGACGTGGAGAATCATCGACGTAACACCCAGAGAAAGGTCACATGGGGATGCTGGCTCTCCTGCCTGGGTCTCCTCTGAAGCTGAGCCAGATGAGTTCAGCCAAGGCAAGAATTTATCCCTTTCCTCCTACCCCTTCAGCTCGCTTTGGCTCTCACCATAACTGAGCCTGGAGCCAAGCGAGGGTGAGCCCAGGCAGCAGGAGGCCCTGAGGAGGCACAGCACTGTAGATCTGTCTCGCTGCCTCGCTTCTTTCATCACCAGCTCTGAGCAGGGCAGACCTTTACCGCGTCTGGCACCCTCCTGAGTCCTCTCCTGCGTGAGGGGATCCCATGGTGCCAGCTGTCCCATGCACCCTGAAAAGCCGTTACCAAACACCCCGGCAAGCTGTGTCTCATCATCTGCTTCGGAGCGAAGGGTGTTAAAGCCCTCCTCACCCATCTGCCCTGTTCCCATCCGCACCCACCCTCTTTGCTGCCCGCCGGTCTCCATCCCTCTGTTCTCGGCACTCTGGCAGAGGCAGGAGGGGGATTCAGGCACTCTTGGAAAAGCACTAAGGCAGCTGTTTTGTTTCAGATGAGTACCGCAGGCTTTGCATCGAAGGACTCCCAGTCGTGCCAGGGTTCCCTGGGAGCTTTCCAGGAATTCCTGGATTCGGGCCCAATGGTGTTGGGCCGGGACTCAACGGGCCTGGAGGCATCGGACCAAATGGGGCAAATGGACAAGGCGGGATCCCAGGTCTGCCTGGAATGGGCCCAGGAAGTTCAAGCATTGGTAATTAAAATTACTTTCTTACTGTGCTGACCCAATTTGGCTGCCTGTCTCGGAACACAGGCAGCGTGTCTGCCTGCGTGCCGACCCACTCCTCTGAGCCGTGCACACATGAGCAAAGCGCCTGTGCTCTTAGCCAGCTACAAGGTTTATTTTGACACGAGAGGAGTGATGGGATGTGACACTAATGCTGTGCAGGATGCTGAGCCCAGAAGCAGATCAAACAGCGTCTGCTGGCAGAGCAAGGGAGCCGAGGCTGGCTCCAGTGCAGAATATCTTTCTAATTACCAAATGGGAATGAAGCTTTCACGTCACCGCCTCAGTCTCTGCCTCCCCAAACCAAAACTGTTTTTCCCACCACCTTGGACACCCCTCTCATCTGCATCCCCATATTGCTCCTTGCTAAGGGCTGCGTTTGTGAAAATGCACTGGATGTCAATAAATTTTGATTCCCACCTTGCTTCTGGGAGGCTCTGCCATCTTGTACATGTCAGTGGGGTAGGGGCACAGCAGCTGCTGCAGCACCCTGCAGAGATTTCTGAGGCAGCTCAGTTTGTGTCTGCAGCCCCATGCTTGCCCAGGACCATCACAGATCTGCCACGGTGCTTGGACGCACCGACCCTGCTTCCTGGGAACAATCAAGGCAGCTGTAATCCTCTACTTGATGCTGTCTCTGTGCTTTCCAGGAACTGCCACTTTGAATCAGACCATCGACATCTGCAAGCATTTCACTAACCTCTGCCTGAACGGACGCTGCATCCCCACCCCGTCCAGCTACCGCTGCGAGTGCAACATGGGGTACAAGCAGGATGTGCGTGGAGAGTGCATTGGTGAGTTGGCTCTGCTTGACACACGGGGTCAGTTCCAGCTGTGCCCTGTGCCTGCTCCTAACAGCAGCTCCAGCTGCTGCCCCCCACAGCCCCCGGCCCAGTCAGAGCTCCCCACGAGAGGCTGGAGATAGAGGGCTTGGTCAGGTAACGAGGCAGCGTGATGGAAAGGGGGTGTGTGCCCCCACAAGGGTGACAGCTCTCCTCTGGTAGCCACAACATTGCCATTGGCTTAGCTGCTTGTCGCTGCCTGGACAGAGCCCCAGCACCAGGGCAGTGCGGGTGGTGCCCGTGGCCAGTTCACGGCGTGGGAAGCCCCATACAACCAGCACCAGTGGTCAGGGAGCAGCAGGGAGGGCAGCGTGCTCTGCCAGATACTGGGCTGCTGCCTGCCCTGCTTACCCCCCAGGCTTAGGCTGCAGCCTCCACAGTCACCCCAGCTGGCTGGTGGCTGTCATGCCCTCTCGGAAGGTTGAGGTCTCCAAGGAATTAGAAGGATGGCGTCTTTCAGAAGAATTATCATTTTATAAGCAAGTGGGCTATTTTTTCTGCTATAAGGAGACTGTCCTGCTGAAAGGAAACGGTGTCCACCTACTGCAAAGAACAGCCTTCCTAATGGAAGATGTAGGTGATTAGAGACAGCCAACGCGGCTTCACCAAGGGCACGTTGTGCCTGACTAATGTAGTGGCCTTTGATGAGAGAGTGACTGCATCAGTGGAAAAGAGCTACAAGTGTCACCTATGTGGAGCTCTGTAAGGCTTTTGGTACAGTTCCCCAGAACATTCTTACTCTAAATCGGAGTGATACGGGTTTGGTGGCTGGACTGTGGGATGGATAAGGAATTGGCTGGAGGACTGTGTCCAGAGAGTTGCGGTCAACGGCTCAATGTCCAAGCAGAAACCAGGAGCAAGTGGTGTTCCTCGAGGGTCCATATTGGGACCAATACCATTTAATACCTTCACCAGTGACAGAGATAGTGGGATTGAGTGCACCCTCAGCAGGTGACACCAAGGTGAGCGGTGCAGCTGATTCACCTGAGGGAGGAGATGCCATCCTGAGGGACCTTGCTGGCCATGCTGTCGGGATGCTGAGCGCTGGAGGTGAAGGACAGGCTCAGAAGCTCACAGGAGGCAGCTTTTGTCACCCGTCCCGGTAGCTAGCTGTGTCTAACGGTGACTCACAGGTTTAGGCTTTTCTTCTTGCAGATGTGGACGAGTGCTCCAGCAGCCCCTGCGTGCACGGCGACTGCGTGAACACGCCTGGCTCCTACCACTGCAAGTGCCACGAAGGCTTCCAGAGCACCCCCACAAAGCAGGCTTGCATCGGTAAGTATTTTCTGTCTCTCCCTTTCTGTGCGGCAAGAGTGTCAGCAGGGTTATCGGAGACTTAGGTACCAAAGGAAAATGGTTGTAAAGGGGAAAGAGAGTGAGGAGTCCCCAGCACCAACCCACCTCCCAGCCAGGTGTGTGATGGGATTTCAGAAAGACTTAGCTGAGGTGCCAGCAGCGTCCTGGAATCTGTCTAGGAGAAATTTCCTCTACTTTTATCTACCTTAAAATTGGCTAGCAGCAATCAAGAGGCGTACAGAATCCTCTTCAAGAGCAGAACTCTACTTACAGGTGACAATATTTTGTTTTGACAAAAGATAGGATTTTGAAGCATGTTTGTATCAATGTAGGGATTGTGATTTCTGGCAAAGTTGTTCTGTTAGTGTCTTGCAGCAAGATGGTGCTCTAGATGAAGGACTGCTAAGAAAGAATGATGGGAAGGTAATGTTCCATCTGAGCAAGAAGCAAAGGCAGATTTCCCTGTCAGTGCCCAACCTTTGATTTGTTTATTTTTCTGTCAAGTGGCTTCTGATGAAGGGGTTTCCAAAGGACACCCCCCCCCAATTGCCTGACAATGTGAAAGGCTTTCCTAATTTTCAAACTAAATCTTGCAAACCGAATTATTTTTGTGGTTCTCTTTCTGGCCGTGAATATTGGTTCATCGCTGTATCCTTTACATTTTTTACATGTTGGGGAACAACAACTTGTAACCCCCGTGTCATTTCCCTCCTAGACTAAACAAATGTAAGTCTCTCAATCTCCTCTCGTTGATAATGTTTCTGAGCTTCTCATTGTCCTTGTTTTTATCTTCCCAACTTCCTCCATTTTGTCTTTATCTTTTCTCGTGTGTGGTGCCAAAATTGGATGTCGTTTTTCAGCTGTGACCTCTCTAGCTGATAGGACGAGAAACTGTCCCATGTGGCTTACGCACAGCTCTTCTGTTGATACGACCCAAGAGGAGGTTTCCTTCTGTGCAGGGCTGCCCCATTTCATCTTGTGATTCAGACCTCTTTCTGCCAGGCTGCTCTCAGGCTAACTTCTCCACATTAAGAGAAGTCTGCGAAGTGTCTGGATTGTCCATTGCTTCTGGGGCCAGACTATCATTTTTCTGTAATTTGCTTATAAAATAGTTCTGTCTTCCCCAACTCTTGACAAAGGGCCAGTAACAACACCCTATCTGAGATAGTCTTCTTCCTTTCTTTCATCTTTACCCAGAGGCGTTCAGTGGCCTGTCTCACAGAGCAAGCAGACATCACGTTCCTGACGTGCAACACAGCACCTCCCCTGCTGCTGTACTTCAGTCCCATTGTACCCCAACTTCTGTCCTGGAATTCATTTTGCTGAGGCACTGAAGTGCTGGGGTTTCAACCCCGAGCCCCAAATTAAGGCTGACATACGGGTGATTCCCGCAGCCCTTCCCAAGGGGGATGAGTTTCCCTTTAGGCTTCCCCCCAGGGTGGGCGGCCTGGCAGACAGAGCCGTTGGGTAAAGGAGCCCCAGGGGTCCCGCAGTCAGTAACCCAAGGTCAGGTGTCCCACGCAGGGATAACAGCGGGGACCCCTCGCAGGAGGGGCAGGGTCTGTCTGTGAGGTGGGTGCCCTGTGCAGAGTTCCCTGTTGGGGAAGGACCTCCCGCCTCCCCGGGACTGGGCTCCAGGCAGGTCTGGCTTTTGTAAACACAGGCTGTGTGAGATCCAGTGTGTGTCTTCCTTGGTCTGATGTGTTTGGCTTGTTGACTCAGTTGTGTCCCATCCCTTCTCTGGGAGACTGCATGTCACCATTTATTCCACCCACTGTTGGTCATGCGGTGTCGTTGTTGGGGTCGGTGGGATTGACATCGATTATGTATAATCTGACTGGTTTGTACCCCCAGCGCTCACCCATGGACTGACCCTTTTGTATCAAATACAATTTGGTTACTGGTTCATCTTCATGCTGGCTGTGTCCTTCATGCTCGGCCTGATAACTGGCAAAACAGGCACTGGGAGCACATCTCTGTGGCAGGCCTGAGTCCGTGGCTGTTGCTCTGAGATATTTTGCTGTCTGCTGTGGACTTGAATAGCCCTAGGAGAGTTTGAGTTGCAAAGGGGGCTCTGGGGCTGGAGATTGACATCATGGAGGGTCTGAGATCCCTGACCTCTAAGCTCACGAATGTTGTGCTGCTTCTAGAGCATGCAGAAAGCTTTCCCCACACCTTTTCCATCTCCTGTGGTTTGTACAGAGGGAAAGAACGTGTTCCTGCAGCAGGGCACACTCTGAGCGTCTGAGAGCACTTGTCTGGGTTTCTCATGGTGCGTATTAAGCTGCAACTGCTTCTCACTTCACCTGCTGCCACTTTCTAATGTTTATTTCCATACCAGATATTGATGAGTGTATCATGAACGGAGTGATGTGTAGGAATGGCCGCTGTGTTAACACTGATGGCAGCTTCCAGTGTATCTGCAACGCTGGCTTTGAAATCACCCCTGATGGCAAGAACTGTGTCGGTAAGTGATTTCCTGATGTGCCTGGGGAGGGTGGGACTCACCTGGGGGCTGGTGGTTACTTTAATCCGTGCTGTGCTCCCTTCATCTCTAGGGCAGAGTGCCTCTTAAAATGGGAGGACTGAAATAGGAAGGTGTTTTTATAAGTGTGCTCGTGCTCCTGGAGTCCTCCTGGAGGTTTTTGGGTCCAGGAGCATGAGCAGGGTGCGGTCTGGAAGTAGGACATTCTCCAGCAGCCAGTGTCCTGCTGGGACCTGCAACTGGCTGACCAGAGTGCTGAGAGCGGTAGAGATGCAACAGGACAGCTCTCACCGGGAGAAGCAGCGGGAGATCTGCCTTGAGGATTAGCACCCACTGCCATAAGAAGCAATTGGACCGTGAGATGGGGGACAGAGAGTTTCTGAGCACAGAAGAGTCTTGCTGAAGCTCTTAGGCTCAGCTCACGTTTTCTGTTTGTCCTCTCCAGATCACGATGAATGTGCCACGACCAACATGTGCCTCAACGGGATGTGTATCAATGAGGATGGCAGCTTCAAATGCATCTGCAAGCCTGGTTTTGTGCTGGCTCCCAACGGGCGGTACTGTGTCGGTGCGTAGGTCCCCAGACTTGGTCTCTGCCCTCTTCCCATCCTGCTGCCCACATTCCTGGGGACTTGTGATGTGTCTGAGGCCAAGGGGAGCTGAGAAAAACTGAGGCTGTTGCCCGGCATCTCCTGCTCTGCCACCAAAATTACCCCTCTCACAGCAGAATAGGCACAAGGGAAAACGTGGAAGCCTTCTTGCACCTCCATTACTTCATCATAAACTGGAGTTTAAATCCTCTTTCTGAAGGCGTTAAGCAGGGCTGTGAAGCTTTGCACGGCCAGTGTGGGCTGGCAACAGTCATCTCCACAGCTTTCCCAGCCCTTACAACATGTTCCACTGTGGTTTGTGTGCCACCTCCCAAAGCCAGGAAGGTTAGGATGTGAAGGTGGAGTGGAGAACGGAGGAGGAGGAAGAAGAGAGCATAGCATTTCTTTGATATGCTGCTGTGACACGGGGTGAATCTCTGGGCCACTGCCCCTTGAATAGAGCTGAGACCAGACCTGCTGCTCTGAGCAGGGGTTGGGTCACGGGAGACTGAAGAGCCCAGATCCCAGTTCCTTCCCTTGAACCATCAGGGACAGCCAGCAGAGCACGCAGGGGATGAGATGCTCCAAACTGCACCTCTGGCTCCCTCTTAGTCTCCAAGTCTCCCTGCAAAATAGTCCAAAAGTCCTGTCTGTGTCTCCTGCTGCCTGTGGGTGGGTAATGGCCAGTTTGTTCTTCCTCTTTCAGACATCGACGAGTGCGAGACACCAGGAATCTGCATGAATGGCTGGTGCATTAACACAGAGGGCTCCTTTCGCTGCGAGTGCCTCGGGGGTTTGGCTATCGGGGTGGACGGACGGGTCTGCGTGGACACCCACATGCGTAGCACATGTTACGGAGGCATTAAAAAGGGCACGTGTGCTCGTCCCTTTCCAGGAGCAGTCACCAAGTCTGAGTGCTGCTGCGCTAATCCCGACCACGGCTTCGGAGAGCCCTGCCAACCCTGTCCAGCCAAAAACTCCGGTGAGCTCCTCTTCCATCTGAGTTTGTGAAAAGCCAGGAAGGTGCTCAGAGACATTCTGGGTCCCTGACACCTCCCTGAGATCCTAGAATCCTTCAGGTTGGAAAAGCCCCTCGGGATCATCGAGTCCAACCCTCAGCCCGACTCTACACAGTTTTCCCCTACCCCACATCCCCCACAGCTCATCCCAACGGCCCTTAAACCCCCCCAGGGATGGGGACTCCCCCTCCCGCTCTATGGGTAGCCTGTTCCACTCTCTGACCACTCTTGCTGGGAAAAACTTTTTCCTAATGTCCAGTCTGAGCCTCCCCTGTGGCAGTTTCCAGCCGTTCCCTCTTGTCCTGTCCCTGATCCCCTGTGAGCAGAGCCCAGCCCCAGCCTCTCTGCAATGTCCTGTCAGGAGCTGCAGAGAGGGACGAGGGCTCCCCTCAGCCTCCTCCTCCTCACACTGAACACTCCCAGCTCCTTCAGTCACTCGATGGCCCAGGCAGCTTGGCTGTGACATGGGAAAGCCGTAGGCAAGGGGAGAGGGGATGCCATGCAGTCAACAAACTCAGGCTGGATCCCCAGATCTGACGCTGATCTCGTTGCAGGGATTCTCACAGTGTTGGACTAACTGCAAGTATCAGCTCTAAAATACACGTTGCATAAGTATAAACAGACACTGCTTGGAAGCCCACAGCTGACATTCTAACAAATACACAATAAATCCAGTGTTACTCAGAATTAATGTCACTGTGCATGAACTGTCTGGAAAAGCTAATGGCTCTGTTGTGCTCTCTACGCAGCTGAATTCCAGGCGCTCTGCAGCAGTGGCATCGGAATAACAGCTGATGGCAGAGGTTTGTGCATCCCATGTACCAGATTCTAGACGGACACATTTAATGTCACTCTCAGCTCTTTCTTTCAGCTGCTTTTAATGGAGTGTGCATGTGTCTGGGTGCCTGTGGGGGTGTGTGTCACGAGAGACTTGGCACTGCGGAGAGTGAGCGCGTTACACCCGTGTGTGTGAGAGCTGATTGTGAGTGAGCACAGGAGAGCATGGCCTGAGTGGGTGTAAGTGCAGGCAAGCGCCTACCTCTGTGTCAGTGAGTGTCTGTGGGTGGGACGTGAGCTTGGGCGCAGGGGGAGAGGGGTGCTCTGTGTCTTTTCTTCTCCCTAAACCCCACAAGTGACTGTTGAGCGAGCATCCCTGAGGACTGTGTATTGAATCAAACGGTCGATTCCTGGCACCCTGTGGGAACTGCATTGCTGGGGATGCACACGCAGAGTTTGGCTTTACTCCCTGCTTTGATGGGAATGAAGAGCGTGACCAATTGCATCCTCTTGCTTGTTTCCCTCCTCTCCCCTCCAGCTCCTCGGTCACAGGAGAAGAGGGTTCACAGTCTCCCGGGGAGAGGGAGGTGATAAGCGCGTGTTGGGACGAGTTGCCAAGGGGCTGCTTTGAATTAGAGCTGTGCAAGAGGTCAGGCAGGCGGCTGCGCTGCCAGCCCTGGGCAGTGCTTGGATCAGCGGGAAGAGCACGGAGCAGCCAGATAGCTATGGCCTTTCAAAACTTTCCAAATGGGAATGAGCCAGAGGCAAAACCCTGGTGGCTTCTTGGGCTTCCTTCCAGGGCACCGTGTCTTGGCCGAAGTCGGTCTCAGGCTAACGATAAGACACTTTCTAGCAAGGAGCTAACGTCAGACATGCTCTGGTCAGCCCGTCGCTGCCCGCAGCCAGGACTGTATGCGCATACAGTGCTCTCCAGGGTTGTGTTTCCCTGGGGATGTAACTGAACTCCAACTGCGTGGAGACAAAGGCCAGCAGTGTCTGGGAAGCCCTGGCCTGGGCTGCTTGCCATCTGGCACTATGGCACTGCGAGGACACTGCTGTACAAACACAAACCTGCCCAGTTCTGTGGGGACGCTGGTTCTTGCCACGGTAAAATGGCTTTGTCTGGGCACCAGAGCTTTACTCCAAAAAGGCAGTGAGGTGATGCTGATGGAGAGGAAGAGATGCTGCCCACCTGGCTGCAACCCTTCCGGGTTACTCTCCACATGCACAGGGCACTTGGTGCTGTTGGCAGGGTGGGCAGGAGGTGGGTGATGACACCCACAGCTCTCCCTGCCAGACCTGAGCCCAACCACCATGCTCATGAGCAGCAGGGGCTGTGGTACCCACTGCACCTTGCTGTGGAACTGTCCAAAAATGTCTCAGTTTGGGGAAGATTTGTCCAAGGCACTCTGCAAGTCTTTGAAGCTGAGGTTTTGACATCCTGCAGGACTTGGCCTCTGTCCCTGCCCCACCACCACAACATGTTCTCCAGGGCCAGGAACCAGGCAGAGGCCACAGGTCCTCACTTCCAGGCTTCCCAAGCTGCTTTCAGACAGTTCTTTATGTCAGCAATAGGGAAAGGAAATTTACTTTGGCCTGATCAGGACTTCGTCCAGCCTGGCAGCAGTGTGGTCAGGGAGCCTGTACAAGCTCTCAGCTTGGGGACCGTGGCTAGGCTGGGAGATACAGGGACTCTGCCATTGGAAGGGCTTTGCTGTGACCATCCAGCCATGGACATGACCCTCTGCCAGCCCAGCTGCCCACAGCATGCTCTCCAGTACGTCTGAGCACTCCCTGCCCTGTTCTGTCCCAGCAATGGTCCCCTGTGGCAGGGCTGGGTATGCACAGGCAGGTTGTCCATCACGTTTTGTCCTTACCCCAGTTGGCTCCGGCATCCTGCTCACAGCACCTTGCAAACAGCTTCTTCCTCTACCTTTTCCAGTAGGAGGGATGATTAAATGGTCTGACCTGAGTACTTGGGATAGAGATACTGTAAGGAGGCTCAGGAACATAACAGAAGGATCTGAGAGCCCTTGATATGGAACTGAGTCTGGGTTTAACTCAACCCTTGGTCCAGTTCTCTCCTCCTGAGCTCAGAGCCCTATGCCAGATCAGCTGTGTATCCCCAGGACAAAGATGCCCAGCTCCACAGCACCAGGAGGAGAGGAACAAGGCTCTCCAGCACATACTGGGTCAAACCTGGAGGGTAGGTAGGATGGGAAGGAGGGATTTCTGCAGAGGTGTGGCCTGGCTGGCTATTGACACCAAGGACCAATGAAGAATTAGGGCGTGGAATTCTGTATTTGCATTTGACATGGTCCCTCTAATTTGACCTCTTCCTCTGTGCAGACATCAATGAATGTGCCCTCAACCCAGACATCTGCCCCAACGGCATGTGTGAGAACCTGCGCGGGAGCTACCGCTGCATCTGCAACCTGGGCTACGAGTCAGATCCCACGGGCAAGAACTGTGTGGGTGAGTCCAGGGCAGCCCAGGCTCCCCGTGGCACAGAGAACCAGGAGCTCAGTGCTGGTGGGGAGGGGGTGGATGCACTCGGTGTGTGAGGCTGGCAGCCAGATGCAGACCTTCAGCTGCCCAGGAGCCTGAGGTGATGCAGCGGCGGACGCCCTCGAGCTCTGTCCTCATTCAGGGCTGCTTTGTCCACGTGGAAGAGCACAAGGTGCTTTGTGAGAAACTACACGTGTGTGATTTAATGTACTTCCCACACTGTAGTGCTTTGAGGACAGTACTGCGTTTCTGTGCCTCTCAGGCTGCCAGAGCTCTGTAGGGCTGGTAGAGTAGAAGAGTGGACGCTGGTGTTGTAGCTCAGAAACTCCATCTCTCTGCCCACAGACGTTGACGAATGCACTGTCAATCGTTTGCTGTGTGACAACGGACTGTGCCGCAACACCCCCGGCAGCTACACCTGCACCTGCCCCAAGGGCTTTGTCTTCAGGACAGAGACAGACACCTGTGAAGGTAACGTGACTCTGAAGGCAAAGGAGAACATCTTCACCAGATGTAAAGAGCTGTGGCCTGAGGTCCTGCCTGAAAGGGAGCTCAAGGTCTAACATGTCTTTGGTTCCCTTTCGACCGCAGTGGTTTGAACTGGAGTAGGTCCAGGCTTTGGGTTTGTGGGTTTGGGGTTTTTTTTCCTCCTGGGGGGAAATTTCACACTTCATTCAAAGTAGTGGACATCCAAACCCAGAACATCTGGGCTTTTCAGTGACTGAAAACCAGAGCAATTTCCTCTAGACCCCCAAAATTGTAGCTAGAACCTGACCAAAATTGCAAGTTTTGGAGATTTGATTGAAGGCTTACAGTTTGGAGTGGGGGAAATTGTTTCCTGACCACAAAGTCCTCAGACCTTTGAGAACTGGCACTTTGCACATAAATGTCTGTTTAGAGAGAAAAAAAAAACCAACAAACTGATTTCCTGTAGAGGATGAAAAATGGCAAATGCTACGTAGGCTCACATCTGGTTCCAGCAGGTACGCGAGGGCCGTATTGATCACTGTGGCTGCTCACACCTTAGCCAAGAGCAGCCCTGAGCAAGCAAGTCCATCATTGCCCAGTAGTTGCACCAACCGTCCCCTCAGCCCCGAAGAAGTTCACTAATACGGTGCCTGCTCTCAGCGCCCACCCCCCTTGGGACGGTGCACACCCGAGTTGTACGTGCAGGACTCCTGTGGCCTTGGACTGGTGATCCTCTGAACAGCTGAAAAACTCCTTTCTTTCTTCATGTTCCTTGCGTCTCATCTCCCCCAGTGCCTGGTCCAGAGCACTGGGTCCCGCGGCACTCACTACAGTGACAGTCCCTTTCTTCCCGCAGATATCAATGAGTGCACCTCTAACCCTTGTGTGAACGGTGTCTGCAGGAACAATGCCGGCTCCTTTGCTTGCGAGTGCTCCCCAGGCAGCAAGCTGGACCCCAGTGGCACCATCTGCGTGGGTAAGGATGGGACCTTCTACAGGCAGCGCTGGGACAGTGTCTGGCACCAGCAGTGCCCATCGTCACCCCTTGCTGTTCATCTAAAGCAAGTTCCCGGCTTAGGGATGGGGATCCTTTGACACCTCTCTTGATCACCTAGTGTTTCCTTGGTTGTTGGTAACAATTAATGTGTCTTTTACGCATCCAGGGGGGCTGAAAAGCTGCAGCCTCAGGCAGGGCTCTGAGCAGTGTGTGGTGGGCACAGAAATCCCCAACTCTGCAGATAGAGCACAGCCATGGGCTCCCAGGGCATCCTGCAGGGCGGGATGGTGGGTTCTCACTCACAGATGGGTATGTAGTGTGCTGACATTAAGGCACATCAGGATGAAATAGAACCCTTCTCATTGAGATGAAGAGCAGGTACCCACTTCCCACTCCTAGATGGTCAGGGCCTTATGAAGAATCACAGGGACAGATGGAGAGAAAGGACTATTTCTACCCAAAAGAATAGCAGTCTGGGACTAGGAAAAGGGCAGGACACAACTGACACAAGAGCAGTTTTATCAGCGAGCACAGAAATGCCGCTCCACAGCACAACAGTGGGACAGGGCCCTGGGGAGCAGCACAGTCTGTGTCCACGTTGCAAAGTGTTGGGCCCCCACAGCCCAAAAGCTAAAGTGATGCTGGAGAACAACAGTCACGTGGCAGCTCGAGGAGAGTTTCTCCCAGCTGCTTCTCGTGGCAGCCTGGCTGCAGTGATGCTGGGAACCTCCCTCAAGGAGCAGCTCTTCACTCAGGCTGTGTCTTTACCCCTACAGACAGCATGAAAGGGACGTGCTGGCTGAACATCCAGGATGGGCGTTGCGAGGTGAACATCAACGGGGCCACGCTGAAATCGGAGTGCTGTGCTACGCTGGGGGCAGCGTGGGGCAGCCCCTGTGAGCGCTGCGAGATCGGTAAGGCTCTGCCTGGCACACGCATCGGGAAGGCAGGAGGCAGCCCATTTCTTTGCTGACATCCCTCTGTTTTCTTGCAGATACTGCCTGTCCCCGGGGATATGCTAGGATGAAGGGCGTCACGTGTGAAGGTGAAGTGCTGCAGGACACAAGACTTTTTTTTTATTGGGAACATAGTCATTGTTTAATTGTTACTATCCTGCGTCTTTGAATCTGGTGGGGGATCTGCCCTTTCTGACCCTTTGTTAGACTCTCTCCAGTATGTCCATCTCTCTCTCGTACTGAGGAGCCCAGAACTGGACACAGTACTTCAGCTGTGGCCTCACCTCCCCCTAATGCAGCCCAGGATACCATCAGCCCGCTCTGCAGCGAGGGCACATTGCTGCCTCATCTTCAACTTGGTGTCTACCAGGACCCCCAGGTCCTTTTCTGCCAAGCTGCTTTCCAGCTGGGTGACCTCCCCAGGTGCAGGACTTTGCACTTCTTGTTGAACTGCAGGAGGTTCCTGGGCTCCAGCCTGCCAGGGTCCCTCTGGGTGGCAGCAAGACCTTCTGGTGTTTCAGCCACTCCTCCCAGTTTTATCAACAAATTTGCTGAGGTTACACTTTACCCCATCATCCAGATAACTAATGATGTTACACAGGATCAGACCCAGTATTGATCCCTGGGCTACGCCACTAGTTGCTGGCCTCCAACTAGGCTTTGTGCCACAGAACGCCACTCTCTGGGCCCAGCCATTCAGCCAATCTTCAGTCTACCTCACTGTCAGCTCAACCAGCCCCCACACATCAACAGCTTCTCTATGAGGATCTGATGTGAGACAGCACCAAAGGCCTTCTGAAGGCTAGGTAGACAAAATCCACCACTCTTCCCTCGCCTACCAGGCCAGTCATTTCATCACATCACAGAGTTTTAGCAAGCTCATCACTCATGACTTCCCCTTGGTCAATCTGTGCTGACTACTGCTGATGACTTTCTTGTCATTCAAGTGCTTGGAAGTGGGTTTCCAGTTTTAGCTGCTCCATCAGCAGTGCTCCTGTTTGTGAGTCCTGGTGCCACTCTGTCCGCTCTGTGTCAACCATGGACCTGTGCAGCGGGGCCACCCTGTCTATCTGTCCCCAACAAGGCTTTGTAATGCAGCCTCCTTGCACAAGTGTCTGGGCATGGTTTTCATTGTGACAAGTTGCCAGTTTTAGTCTGATGAGCAGCTCTGGGCTCCTCCCATCTCCTCCAGGAGCCCCTCGAGGCCAGACTGTGCCCGTCTCATGCCTGTCTCTTGCTTTTGTGCCAACAGACGTGAATGAGTGTGAGGTCTTCCCTGGCGTCTGCCCGAATGGACGCTGCGTGAACACTGCTGGCTCCTTTCGGTGCGAGTGTCCAGAAGGACTGACCCTCGATGGCACTGCTAGGACGTGTGTGGGTAAGGACACCCCATCTCACCCAGATCCTGGCCTCAGTTCAACCTTCTCTACAGAGGTCCAACCATCCCCTACCCACCACGTGCAGCAGCCTTGGGAATTGAGTAGTGGCACATCATACCCAGTAAGGGCTCCCAGACTTAGGAGCCTAACCAAGGCAAGGTTGCCATAATTTCATGTCCCCAGGTCCAGAAAATAATACAATTGTTCTCCTTGGGTGGACTTCAGGGGCTGCCAAATAGATAACCTAGCTGGTTAATGACACAGCCCAGCAGCCCTAAAACAACTCCTGGCTGCTTTCTGGACACACAGGCAAACCTCTGCCCTTCACAGGGGCTATCTGCGCTACAAACCACCCCCATGGAGGGTCCGTTCTCTGTCCCTGTTGCCAACAGTCGCAGGTTGGCCATGTCCATACTACTAAGCCTCTCACAGCAAACAAGGTGGCCTCATCCAAATGGCCCCTACCCGGGCACTGTTTGGAGGATGCCTCAGCCAAAGCTCTTCCAGGAACCTTGCTAATTATGTCACAGAAAATGGTATCTCTGGTTTTACCAGAGGTTAGGTGCTGCAGGCAAGGGCTCAGCTCTGCTCTCTCACCAGACGTGCGTGTGGAACAGTGCTACATGAAATGGGATGAAGATGAGTGCACAGAGCCCCTGCCAGGCAAGTACCGGATCGACATGTGCTGCTGTTCTGTGGGCTCAGCCTGGGGAATCGATTGTGAAGAATGTCCCAAGGTCGGCTCCAGCGAGTACAAGGCCATCTGCCCCAGGGGACCTGGCTTTGCCAACCGAGGAGACGTGCTTTCAGGAAGGCCCTTCTACAAAGGTGAGAAGAAAGAGGGGAGCTGCTGTTCGTGGGGTGTGCTCAGCCCATCTCAGCTACAGTCCAAGGAACCTGCTACCTGCCCTGGGACTGTAGGTTCATTGCAGACATCCTCTCCCTGAAACCCTGCTGTCCTGCCTTCACTCACAGATGTGAATGAATGTAAGGTCTTCTCTGGCCTGTGCACTCATGGGACCTGTCGAAACACCATTGGCAGCTTCAGGTGTATCTGTGGCAATGGCTTTGCTTTGGATGCTGAGGAAAGGAACTGCACAGGTAAGGGAGAGTGGCCCCCTCTGGACCACTCTTGCCCATCTTGCTGCCTTGCCTGCCTTGTGGGATGCTCAGCATGAGGGTGGTGCCCAGAGGAGTCGTGGCAGTTATCTCAGGGATGTGCTGAGAAGCCAAGGGCAGGACCATGAGCACAAGGCTCTTCCTGCTCGTGGCGTGAAGGATCAGTCCTGCACCAGGGAGAAAGCTTAACTGCTGCCTCTCCCTTCAGGAAGAGGAGTTCTTGGTCTGCCGGCTCAGACTTGCCAGTCCTTGTTCTTTGAATTTGATGTGCACTACAGGCAGCCCAGTGCCAGCTGTAGTGGTGCTTGTGGTCTGCCCTGCCTCCGTTACCTGATCCTCATCCCCACAGACATCAACGAGTGCCGCATCTCACCAGACCTGTGTGGCCATGGCACCTGTGTCAACACGCCGGGCAGCTTCGAGTGCGAGTGCTTCGAAGGCTACGAGAGTGGCTTCATGATGATGAAGAACTGCATGGGTAAGGACTCGTCTCTGGGGCAGGGCAGCACCCTTACTCTTTTGCCACAGGGAGGAAAGTAGCTGGTGCCAGATCTGACAAAGGGCTTCGTGCCAAGCTGCTCCCTGTGTGTCTTACGGCTCCACTACCTGGCTGGCTGGCTCACTGTTCCCTGCTATGAGACCACATCTCCCCTGGGAGAGTTGTGGGACTCCCTGTGCTGCAGAGAGCCCTGGCAGCCTCTGCTCTCCCCAGGGTAACGAGTCTTCTACCTTGCTCTGACTGCAAAGGTAGAGCTGGGTAGAGAGAGGAATGCTGGGGGTGTAGCTGAGGGCACCCATAGATGTAACCCTGGGAAGGCAGCAAAGCATAAGAGAAGGGAAGTCGGGGGTTCATGGGACACAGCGCAGGCTCTCTAAGCTGGAGGACATAAAGGGAGAGACCAGGCCCCAGCAAGGCTTGGCTTGAGCCCAGGACCCCTCCAGAGAAGGAGGGCACACGGACAGAGCTGTAGCCTCTGCCTCCTGCAGGGATGCTGAGCGTTATGTGGGCCAATAGTCCACCAGTGACTGGCCCCATGCTGTCTCTGCTAGCACTGCCCCAGGGCTCTGTACCCTGCAGAGCAAGGACAGCCCGTGACAAGGTTGCCCGACTGGGGACCAAAACTGGAGCCTTCCCTCAGAGACCAGAAGCCAGAGCCTGCGCCCAGCACCTGGGCTGGTGGTGCCCCATGAGCTGGGGAAGGAGACTGGCAGCCCAGGCCAGCGTCAGGGAGGATTCCTGGGTATAGTGCCAGGCCCAGGGGAGCATCCTGGGCTCTTCCTGCTGTGACACTCGTGGGACAGCGTTGGTCCTGCCCTGCCACCTCCTGGCCACCCTCACGTCGGCTGTGGGAGCCCACAGGGGGCCCACGCTGGGAGCCCCTGGGCTAGCTTTGCTTTTCTCAGGTTCTTTCCCATCCCATTCCTGCTTGCTGTGCCCAAAGGGCATTTCCCTGCAATCCCAGTGCAACTCTGCCTTCCTTTCTTCACATAAAACTCATGCCCTGTATTTTCTTTTTCATCTTATACTTGCTCATGTACTTGTACAATGTTCGTTCTTCATTTTGTACTCTTCCTTCACTTGGACCTTCCCTCGCACCAAACCTTGGCCACTAACTTTTCCTCTTGTTTCAGCCACCAGCAGCTGGAGCTTGAGCCTGGCATTGCCACTGAGCTGGGACACGATCCATGCCTGGTATTTTCATTCCTGCTACGTAGGGAGACGGCAACCTTTGTACCGGGGATTGGCTAGTACACAGTGGAGCTCTGCCAGGCCAGCAGCTTGAACTCAGTGGCTGTGAGCTCCAATTCTCCTACACACTTGGCTGTTTCCTTTGTGTGACGTCTCATCTCCTTCTACTTCTTTTCAGCCTTGTGTTACCTATCTATTATTTATTTTGCCACCGATTGTTTACATATCCACATTCTAAATGTACACCCATCTCCAGACGTTATTCCTATCAACCAATGTTCAACCCTTACGTCAAGCCATGTATTTACAAATGTCGCTGCAGAATGTTTCTCAGTTTATAGACCTTTTTATGTGGTACCCTATCCATGCCACCACAGTTATCTTTCTTTTTAGCTTGGTTCATCTACCTGCCCTAAGTTATGTCTCACATACCACATCAGTCATTTTAATCCAGCTACATGTAGCTTGGTCCCTTTTCTAGGTAATACATGTTCTTTGCAAGTAACTGTCAGTTATATCATTATTAAATCACTGCTGAGATTCGTAAACCTATTCTTTTCCCTCCTGTATTAGGACACATATTAATCTTTGGTCTTTCTATCACCACTTGGTGTCATTGCACACCCTACATCCATGTGTGAGAACATGGAGATACACCTTGCTCAGCAAGAGGTTGACCATTTGATAGCTTGTGTCTCTTCTGGCTCTGAATCTTGCCGATTCATCCCATTTTTCTTGGGCTGCTTTGCACTGAATCTTTTCTAAAATAACTCTCAACCTCGTCTCACTTATAGGTGGTATCTAATCAACTGATGCTGGTTTTGCACCTTTCCTTGAATCCGCAGCAATTTCATACCAACCTCAGCCCTTAATCAGGCCCCTGCCCACTACCCCAAACATTTGCACAGATCAAGTCCTTCATGAGAAGTTCTGGTAGACCATCTGCATTCTTCTACCCCACTCTATTTCCAGTTATAATTGTAAAGCCTCCCTTTCACCTGCCCATTTATTCGTCCTTTATCCTCAGATAATTCTTTACAGCTCCTCCCATCTGGCCAATGCTTGTTTTTATTCTGTCAGATTCTCATCTGTTTTCAATTTAATCATTCTTGTTTGTAGCTTAAAAAAAAAAAAATCCCATCAATGACCTCAGTACCTCAGTTCGTCTCCAACAAGTCAGCCAGACTGTTGCTGTCCTCTAATTCCTGGCATACCATGTTCCACTTCTCGTCTGTCTAGCCAGACTAACTTGTCTGACTGACCTAGTCTTAATATTCTGCTCTTTCTGCCTTGGCTTGGACTTTCAAACCACTTCAATCTGCGGCATGATTCAATACCATTTATTTATTTTTCATATTTGATTCTCTGGATTCTTTAAAATATATCACCGCCCTGCCACTGGCACGGTTTTCTGTCTTTTCCATACAATTTGTAGCGTGGGTTACCACAGCTCACACTGATCATCTTACTCCTCCGTTTCTGAGACACCAAGAATGTCACAGTTCCCACTGATGGCCCGATAGCTTCTTTCAGTAATGAGATTTCTGATATCGTTATATAAGGACATTGTGTTTTCCTGCTTGTCTTTTTTTTTTTTTTTTTAAGTGCTCATGATTATCAGCACAATTCCACCTTACCATTTTTTTCTAAGGGGATTGAGTCATTTCACCCCAAAAGCTGTTGTGACACTATGACGTTTCCTGTAGTCTTAACTTCTTCCTGCCTGTGTTTGGCAAAAGAACTTGGCTTCAGCCTCATGGAGGAGGATTTCTTGCCAGCTCCTGGCAATAAACATCAGCATGAACCTACATCCTGCAGTTAATTAGGAACCGTCTCCCACCATGGAGAACTGGAGGCAACGGGTCCTGCGGGACTGTTTGACAGCAGCCCCTCATATCGCAGCCCACTTCAGCTGTAGATAAACCGAAAACACTCAGCAGAGGGTTTTGTTCAAGTAAGGTGAAAGTTTCCATTCTTAATTATAAGGTTAGACTCAGAAAAATAAACATACAAGAAGAAAATGGGTTCTTGATATCTGACATCACTCTCTGTCTGCTGTCACTAAGGGGTCCTTGGGGGCAGTTTTTAGCTCCCTCCGTTCATTTATGTTCCACCCAAAGGCTTTGTCTTCTGAATGCACATTTCTCAGAGTAGTTAAGGACAGGTGAATCCTCTGAGCAGTTCCAGGCAGACTTCCCTTTTTATTTTTTCTCTCTTACTGTCAGTGCAGGACATCTTGTGTCAATTCGAGGGACATGAAAGAATGCAAAAATCTTTTGAATCTATTCTGGGAGCAAACCAGAGAACCTCATTCTCAGATTCCTGTCTCCAAAGTTAGAGGATCAGATTCATCCAGCATTTGTCCTTCCAAAAAGCGTAACTTGCACTGTGAAATATCCCAAGTCTCACAAAGACCTGTGCAATATCATAGCAGATCACAGAGAGCTTCCTCCAGGGCAGTGGGTAACGAATCCATAATAAAGCTTCCCAGTTTTGATACTTGCAGTGCTTCGCCTCCTCCTCCTGTTGGTTTTTGTTTCCAACCATTACCAGTGCACCATTCCAGTAGTTTCCCTGATTTGGGTTTTTTAGTCTGGGATTTATGAACTTTTCTATCATTTTTTTTTTCTTCATTTTTAATGCTACCAGCCTGGTTTTGCCTTTGGCTGGGTCACATCTATCTCACAGCAGTTTAATCTATTTCAGGAATTTCTCCAGTTCCTAGGAAATTCGATCCCTTTGTCCATATGTGATTTTTTTTTTCAAAAATGTACAGATTATTGTGATACTGGAACTACTCTGAAGGCTGTAACCACAAAGCCTGTCTGTTAGTCTTCTATCAGATTACACATTATCTGAGGAACTATGCTGATGGGGTTTGTGAAAATGTACTATGATAGGAGGGATGGGAGCTAGGGACTATCCTTCTAGTTCTTGCTGGCTAATCTGCACAGAGCTAATAACTTCTTTCCTCCTGATGTTACACTTTACATTCTCCTGAGGTCAAAGCAAGAGCTGCAGTTTCCCAAAACGCGTACTTCAGCTGTAAGCACACTGGACTCACCCAAGCCCTGGATTCGCTGCCCTGTTCGTTTTGTGAAGTCTCTTTGTTCTGGGATATATCCTGGTGATGGGACTGTGGTGAATGGCACCAGCACCACCCCATTATCTGGAAAACCCATCTGAAGGGGGCAGTCTGCCACGTCTCACGTCGTTCTCTGCAGATATCAATGAGTGTGAGCGCGACCCGCTGCTGTGCCGAGGTGGGATCTGCATGAACACAGATGGGAGCTTTGAATGCATCTGCCCCCCGGGACATGAGCTGACGTCCGAAGGGAACACTTGCATAGGTGAGATGATGGAAAGCTGTGTTATGGCCAGACCTTGTTCAGGGGTAATGATACAGGGAGACTTGGATCTCATGCGCTGGTGAGGCCGCACCTTGATGACTGTGTTCAGTTTTGGGCCCCTCACTACAGAAAGGACATAGGGTTACTCGAACGTGTCCAGAGAAGGGCTACAAAGCTGGTGCAGGGTCTGGAACACGTGTCCTGTGAGGAGCGGCTGAGGGAACTGCGATTGTTTAGTCTGCAGAAGAGGAGGCTGAGGGGAGACCTTATCACCCTCTACAACTCCCTGAAAGGAGGGTGCGGAGAGCTGGGTTTGAGCCTCTTTAGCCCGGTAGAAAGCGACAGGACAAGAGGGAATGGCCTCAAGTTGCACCAGGGAAAGTTCGGACTAGATATTAGGAAGCATTTCTTTCCAGAAGGGGTTGTTGGGCGTTGGAATGGGCTGCCCAGGGAGGTGGTGGAGTCCCCATCCCTGGAGGGGTTCAAGAGTCGGGTCGATTTAAAGCTTAAGAATAAGCTGTAGGTGGGAACTGTGCTAGGAGAATGGTTGGACTAGATGATCTCCAGGCTCCTTTCCAACCTAGATGATTCTGTGACTCATGAAACTCTCCTCCCAATCCCGTATGTGGGTAGAACACAACTCATCCAGGAGGGACCAAGGCCAAACCCAGGGTTTTGTTGAATTTATGATGTCTGTTGTTCTACCTGCTCGTTGCTGAAGACTGACCAATGGGGCAATGACAAATTCAGTTTGGAGACAGCAGTAGGTGGGGGGGTACCCGGGGATGGGTACAAAATGATGCTCAGTGTGGCATCAGCAGGGCTGGTTGCTCCAACTGTTCTTCCCACCACAGATATCAACGAATGCTCCCTCAGTGACAACCTGTGTCGCAACGGACGCTGCGTCAACGTCATTGGTACCTACCAGTGCACGTGTGATTCGGGCTTCCAGGCCACCCTGGACAGGCAGGGCTGTGTCGGTGAGTGCTCCCCTTTGCCAAATAGTCATGCCAAGACCCTGGTACTTATCTAGAACCCTCCTGGCTTCATACCTCTGATGATGCTCACTGGGTGTCTGAGGGCAAGGCAAGGTGGGAACCTCCTGGCTGAGCTACAGCCGGATTGACACTTTTGGTAAGGGGCTGTCATCAGCTGTGAAGCTACTCTGAGATGCAGGTGGTTGGCAGAGAAGACAAAAGGTGCTTTCTTCTAGCTGGGGGAGCTTTGTTTCCTCTTCAGCACCTCTCTCACTCTGTTACTGGCACCGTGTCTGAGCAGCTCGGCTGCGAGGCAGGTATCCCAGCCTGAGACCCACGCAGCCCCCTGACCTCTCCCTTCTCCCCCAGACATTGATGAGTGCACCATAACCAACGGCGGCTGTGACACGCACTGCTCCAACTCGGAGGGCAGCTATGAGTGCAGCTGCAGCGAAGGTTACGCGTTGATGCCGGACAAGAGGTCGTGCGCAGGTGAGCGGACAGCTTGGCTCTCATAGGTGCCATCCCAGGGGCCTCTGTGTCCATTTCCAGTCAGCTGTAGTGTTGGCTTCAGGGTGAGGGGGTCTCGTTTTTAAGTCACTTCCAGAGAGGTGATTTCCCTGGCCAGATGTTTGTGTTTTGCACTGCAATGTCTTGCCCCTCATTACAGGCTCCAGAGTCCTGTAACTACATGACTTGGAGCAAAGCCCCTCCTGCAACTCCCTCCTGCTCCCACAATGCTCTTTTGCTGGCCCTTATGTCTTTCCTTTGGTGACGGTCTCCTCTCTCTAGATATTGATGAATGTGAGGATAATCCAGACATCTGTGATGGTGGGCAGTGCACTAACATCCCTGGGGAGTACCGCTGCCTCTGCTTCGATGGCTTCATGGCATCCCTGGACATGAAGACCTGCATTGGTGAGCACAAGGCAGTGCCCTGGGCACGTGCCAGCACTGTATCACAAGGATGATGGTGGATGGAGGAAGGGATCTGTGTCTCGTTGGCCCCAGAATCAGGTCATAGTTCTTGTGGTGTTCCAAGCAAGTACTTTTTCTCCTGCAGATGTGAATGAGTGTGATCTCAACCCTAACATCTGCCTGCACGGCGAGTGTGAAAACACGAAGGGCTCCTTCATCTGTCACTGCCAGCTGGGCTACTTCGTCAAGAAGGGAACCACAGGCTGCACAGGTGGGAACTCACCAGACCTGGAGCTAGGGGTGCTGGTGGGAGCCCTCACAAACCCCTCCCACAGCTCTCATGGAGAGAACACCATCCCTGTGCTGGGGGATGCTGCGGACACCCTGGGATGTGGTTGTGGGCTGGGAGCCCCTCCTGGGCAGGCAGAGATTGCCAGGAATGCAGACTGCAGGCAAGGATTGACACCTTCCTGGCTTATAGCCAAGCCAGGGCTTGCCCTTCCTTTTGTTTTCATCTTCCTGGGGTGAGCACAGATCAGATCTTCAGCTCAAGAGCACAACTCCAGGCAGCCTGTTCCCCAAAGCACCTTGTTCCCACTCCCTGGGGTTCAAACTCCCAGGAGCCACTGGGAACCAGACCAGTTAGCAGGATTGTACTCAGCAGCCCCCTCCTCTCCTGGGGGAGCTGAGCTGTGTCAGCTCTGATGTCCTTCCTTCCTCCAGATATTGATGAATGTGAGATCGGGGCTCACAACTGCGACATGCACGCCTCCTGCATCAATGTGCCCGGGAGCTTCAAATGCAAGTGTCGCACAGGCTGGCTTGGAGATGGGCTGAAGTGTAACGGTAAGTTCTCATCCCAGGGGAGGAGGTTTGTGTGTTCCTGTGCTCCATGGGCACCTGTGAAGGCTGAGCTGAGTTGGCGTTTAAAATGCTCTTGAGCCTCAGGAGTTCTGTGTGAGGGTTTATGGAAGTGTGGAGAGATGGGGGGGTGTGACAGGGGGGGGCTGTAGGTGTGGGCACACTGTCAGGCTCTGCAACCGTGTCTGTGAAGCCACGAATGTGGGAGTGAGGACATATATTTGTGGGATGTGGAGTGGGTGGGCACGGTGTTGGGGTGGGTGTGGATGGATGTCGCTGTCAGACTGGCGCCGTGGCTGTGTTGGGGCGCGGTGTGCTACGTGTGCAGGGGTACACGGCTGCGGGAGGTGTGTGTGTGTGTGACTTACGGGCATGTGTGTGGTGTGTATGAAGGGATGCAAGGGTATGGACACACACGTCTGAACTGGGGAGGTACTGGGAACATGGCGGGGTGTGTGTGAAAGTGTCCTACTGCCACATTGTCTGTGTCAGCACGGCCTGGGGTGTCTCACGGCCACAGAGGCTCACGGAGATGAGTTGGAGCCTCACCTGGGGCTGCAGTCTCCTGAGCCATCTGCATGCTCCCCCCTGGGCCCTGCATGAGCTGCCCAGGCTTAGAGGAAAGGCCAGAGGCCAAACACTGACGGGGGGTTCTCCCTGACCAGATCTGGACGAGTGTGCAACTGAAGAGCACAAGTGCAACCTGAACGCCAACTGTGTCAACACGCCCGGCTCCTACCGCTGTGCCTGCCGAGAAGGCTTCAACGGGGATGGCTTCTCCTGCTCAGGTGAGGCCCACAGGCTCAGCTGGCAGCAGGAGCATCCTCCGGGGACAGGGAGTCCCCCCGTCTCAACCACCTGGCTCAGCATGTGTCCCAAACTCCGCTTCCCCAAACCAGCTGCTTCCCAGAGGCTGCTGCAGCCTGCCCTGCCCCACAGCCTGCTCAGACCCTGCGGAGATCCACCTTCCTCCCAGCAGGTCTCTGGGGAGGACCAAGGCAATGAGAAGCGTTGCAGCCCCCTACCCCCAGCCTCCCAGTGGAGGGGTGGGAACAAGCTTGTGGGAATTCTCTGGGCAACCTGAGGGCAGCTCCCATCTCCGGGTGGACAGCGTGTCACTCTCCTGCTTGACTCTCTCTAGATGTGGACGAGTGTGCAGACAACGTGAACCTCTGTGAGAATGGGCAGTGCCTCAATGCCCCCGGGGGTTACCGCTGCGAGTGTGAGATGGGCTTCAATCCCACAGAGGACAGCAAGGCCTGCCAGGGTAAGTGCCCGGAGTTCTGACTGCTTCAGGGGACCCAGTGGCCACCCCCTTTCTGGCCTTGGTCTCTCCACTGCGCTGTCACCACCTGATCCATTGCTAAGCAAGATCCAGCACCACCTGGAGGTGGAAGGCTCCTGAGGTGCCAGCTCTTCCCCTTCCAGGAGTTGGTCCCCAGCCTGCAGAGAGGCTGGACTAAGCCAAGGATCCATGCAGGATGTGCACAGTCAGCAAAACAGGGCTGAGGGGAGAGGGCATACACACAGCACGCCTGGTCCTGCTCACCCGGGAGATGGTATCCCATGGCACCAAAACCATCCTGAGATGGGCTACACACAGCTGAGCCGGGGCTCTGCTTTGAGATGGGAGCAGGAGAGGCCTGTCCTGGCCCTTACTCTGCCAGATCCTGAATATCCAGCTCTTTCTGTTTTGCAGACATTGATGAATGCACCTTCCAGAATATCTGTGTCTTTGGGACCTGCCAGAACCTGCCGGGGATGTTCCGCTGTGCCTGTGACGATGGCTATGAACTGGACAGGAGTGGAGGCAACTGCACGGGTATGGGACTCTCACAGGGCTGTGGTTGAGGATCTGCCGGTGTCACCTTGCCCCAGCCATGACAGGGAGTGGCACTAGCAGCCTAAAGCCGGTGAAGCATCCCTGGTGATGTGGTGATGTCTTTGCTCTTAGAAAGGCCTTGATGCTGCTGTAGGGTGGGCCTTCGTGGATGGGGGGAAAGCTTGGTGTGGCTCTGCTCCTTTCTTCTGACTCTGGGCAGGGTGGTGTGAGGTAGGACAAGGCAAGGTCTACTTGCAGAAAGGCTTTGCCTACCATCTCGTGAAGAGCCTTAGAAACACCACGGCTGTGGGGTTACACCCAGAACACACACTACAGAGCTTAGGGCTGGGTTTTTTTTTTTTTTTTTTTTTTCTCAGTCTTCATCTTTCCATCCTTTCAGACATTAATGAATGTGCAGACCCTGTGAACTGTATCAACGGCCTGTGTGTCAACACCCCTGGCAGCTACCTGTGCAACTGTCCACAGGACTTCGAGCTGAACCCCACTGGTGTGGGCTGTGTGGGTGAGTGGGGACCCGTGTGGAGGACACACCTTCCACCCAAGACCTTGCTGGTCCTCCTTGTTGGTCCCACCTAGCTGGAACTGGCCGCTACCAGAGACTGGGGTGGCTGACCACTCTCTGCCCTGTCAAATACCTGGCTGTCCACGATGGGCTTAACCCTGCAGCAGCAGAGTACCTACCTCCTGTTAAGCCTCGCCCACCTCGTGTCACCATTGTGGGTGCTCTCCTGGTTGAAGCAATGTTATTCCTGGGCAGCTCTGGAGCTATTCTTAAGGATTTGTTTCTTGCAAGGCTTTGGGTTACTGATAGCATTATTTGGGTCATGCTCCCTGAATGAGCATGAAGACAGGCCACTGTGCTGTGACCCCTGTATGATATAGTGTGGCTTTCACCAGACAAGCTGGGCAGACTTTACTCTTGAAGGGTTCCCAAAGTCATGAGCTGCAAGGACAGTCTGGATGGGGTTTACTACAACACAGGTGGACAACTGGGGCAGGACTGGGGCCTTATCTCTCTCCCTGCTTCTTGAAACAATAGTGCCATTCACTCTTCCTGTGCACACAAGTCTTTACTGGCTTTGCTCACCCACTACTGTCTCTGTGCAGACACCCGTGTCGGGAACTGCTTCTTGGACACCCAGGATCGAGGAGATGGGGGAATCTCCTGCAGCGCAGAAATTGGAGTTGGGGTCACTCGGGCATCCTGCTGCTGCTCGCTGGGTCGTGCATGGGGCAACCCCTGCGAGCTTTGTCCTCCAGCCAACACGAGTGAGTTGGGAAAATGTCTGGGGTGAACTTGAGCAAGGGCTGGATGGGCAGTGTAGAGCAGAGAAGATACATGGGGCCACTTCCCTGTGGCTTCTCAACTCAGTCTGGGGGGTCCTGGGTCCAGGATATGCAATCACCACGATGGAGCAAGGGAGGCTGAGGGAGAAGAAGGCAACCCTGTTTGTCAGTGCAGGGCTAGACAGGTGGAGCAGGACGGGGGGGGTGAGGTGGGGTGGGAGAGACCAGGCTGGTTGTGCCTGGGGGATGCAGGTTGGGATCCTTCCTTCCTAGTCCAGTGGGCTGGGGTGGGGGCAGCAGGTGTGGACTAACCCTATTCAGGGGTGGGCAGGCAGAGAGACAGGGGGTCCAAGTTAGCTCAGCTTGCAGCGGGAGTCAGGCTGCTCCATCTGCACGCCTAACACCATCCTCATGGCCTGTTTCTCCTGGTTCTCCCTACCCCTCCTGCTTTATGGGAGCCCACTCAGCTCAGGATCCCCCTGACTGACTTTTTCCACAGCTGAGTACAAGACCTTGTGCCCTGGAGGAGAAGGTTTCCGGCCCAACCCCATCACAGTCATCCTGGAAGGTAAGTCAACCCGGCCACCGAGCCCCCTCACCAGGGACTTGGGTGCTGAGGGACCCCAGCCCTGTATGAACACTGTCTGCTGTGGCACTGGGCTGGCGGGGTCCCCGTTGAGCCTCTGACCACCAAACATTAAGCAGCAAGTGTGTGGTCTCCTTGGTTGTGCTCCAGCCCCGTGGCTGAGCCCCTTGGACATCAGTAAGGGCTGGAGGTGGTGGGATGAGCCCACTGGGGATCCTGGGGCTCAGGCAGTGAACACCCCCCGGCTGCTCTCCCTCCTCAGACATTGACGAGTGCCAGGAGCTGCCGGGCCTCTGCCAGGGCGGCAACTGCGTGAACACTTTTGGCAGCTTCCAGTGTGAGTGCCCCCTTGGCTACTACCTCAATGAGGACACGCGCATCTGTGAAGGTAACTGCACCGCGGGGCCCGTGCTTGCCTGGGTGCCTGGCGCGTATGGCACACGTCTGTGTGCGTGCTCCTGTGTGCATCGGAGTTGTGCCTGCATTGGGGCTGCCCTAAGAGTGGTTGGCAGAATCCCTTCCCCTTTCCATTTCAGACTTCCCACCCTCATCCCAAACCCTTTCCCCTTTTCCCCTTTCCCAGTGCCAGACCAGCCTGGTCCCTGTGCCAGGCCCATCCATACCCTATGCCAAGCCTACCCCCAACCCCATGGCAGGCCCTTCTCTACCTGTCCCAGTGCTCTGACCTCCAGTCTCCTTTGTTCGGCAGATATTGATGAGTGCTCTGCTCACATTGGGATCTGTGGCCCTGGGACCTGCTACAACACCCTCGGCAACTACACCTGTGTGTGCCCCCCTGAGTACATGCAAGTCAACGGAGGAAATAACTGCATGGGTACGGATGGCACGGTCCAAATCTGCGGGAGGGGTCTGGCAGTGCCCTGCCTGTGCGTGAAGCCTGGGTTGTGCTGTGGGCAGCAGCGAGGCTGAGCGGATGGAGCAGAAGTGCTGGGAGCGAGGGCTGGGACTCGGGATGCCTGAGCTCACCAGTGCCTCACCTCATCCCTGACCCTACACCGTTGCCCGTGCCAGAGGGGCTGATGCTCACCCTGACAGCGGTTGTAGGGAGAGCAGCTGGCACGGGGCAGTGAGAGACCCAGCAGAGCGTTGCCACTGCCTGCTGCGGGGCAGGACCCCGCGCTCTCGCTGGAGCAGGGCTTCAGCCCATCACTGCAGCTGGGCCGCCCTGTGTGTCACCTGCGGTCTCCAGGACAGGACAGGGTGTCATAACCTCAGCAATGAGCACCCCGGGGCTGGCAGCACCCATTCCTGGGGCTGGCACGAGACGCTCTCTGGGCTCTCTTTGCAGACATGAGGAAGAGCGTGTGCTATCGCAACTACAACGACACGTGTGAGAACGAGCTCTCCTTCAACATGACCAAGAAGATGTGCTGCTGCTCCTACAACATTGGCAAGGCCTGGAACAAGCCATGTGAACCCTGCCCCACACCAGCCAGCCGTAAGTCAAGCTTTGGGGAAGAACATCTTGATCCTGTGGCTGCCCCCTCGCTTCTCCAGCAGGCCCATGTGCGCTTTGAGTGTGAAACAGAGGGGGACAAGGGAGAGCATCAAGTCTGGTCGGTGGCACCAACGCTGTGGGGACGCGCGTTGCAGTAGAAGGACGCGGGGGACTGGGATAGTGTCTGCGGCGAGGAGATGATGTGTGGCTGCATGGGCGGTGCTGTGGGTGTCAGCGCTGCAGTGGGGGTTGCTGGCTGTGCACTGCGTGGAGGAGTGAGTCTGTACCTGCCTGCGAGGTGTGCGCGTGCCACCGACTGTGTGTGTGTGCCCTGCAGTGTGGGCATGTGTAAGCCCTTTGTCCGGTACCATGCATGTCCTTGGCCCCCGCGGCTCCTGACTGAGCACCAAGCAGATCCCCTCCTGCCTGTCAGACCACCTCTCCTCTCACTCCAGCCTTAGTTGGCCCTTGTCCCTCTCGTCCTTCATGCCACTGCGCATGGCCATGACCTTGGTGTTCCCCTTCCAGCCGAGTACCAGATCCTGTGTGGGAACCAGGCTCCCGGATTTATCATCGACATCCACACAGGAAAGCCAATTGGTGAGTAGAGCCCCCATGCCCGGGGGAGCCAGGTCTGCTCTCTGCCCCTCTGCTTTCTCCCCATGGTGCTTGTGAGCTTGTTCCCTTCCCCTCCCTTAGTAAATTAAGCCCCGGGCAGAAAAGGGACAAGGAAAAGAGGTGGCACACATGGCTGCAAGCAGCTGGCCAAACCTTCCTGAGTGGCCGGGCTGCTCAGACCTCCCCACATTTGCACTTATGCCTTGGTTTCCATCCCACCAGGAGAGACAGGTGGCCAGTGACCACATGCAGTGGCCAGTGGCCAGATAGATCCAGACCTGTGATAGCCCTGGTGCTCACACCGGCAGCAGGGCACTGCTGAGCGCCAAGGTTTCAGGTTTGTGTTTTGGTGGATGAGAAGCCAGCAGAGCTGGCTGTTGAAAATCCTGGGATTTGTGAGGTGTCTAGAGATGTTTTGCGGTCTTGAAAGATGGACTCGCTGGTAGTTTGTGAGACAAACAGATCATCATTGCTTCACCTGGCCTCGGCAACATCAGCCAGGGGACTGAAGAGGAAGGTGATGAGTTCACCTTCTATTCCCAGACAGAAAGTGCAGCAGAGGGTATCAGTGCAGGGCTGCAGGGCTGGTGGTGGATTGTGCTGGGCACAGTGACAGAGTCAGGGACCCTGAAGACATCTCAGTATTTCAGGGACCCCCTGGATGTCCCATTTGCAGCCTGGTCCCAGAGCCTGCGTGAGTAACTGTGTTACTGCAGAGACACACTCGGAGAACCACAGTGGGTGTCCGGGGTAGGACCCCTCCCATGTGCTGCGCAGGCTCTGTCAGCAATCCCGTGGCTCCTGCGACCTGTCTTACGTGGCTCTGTTGTGAACCAGATCTCTGCAGAGCAACCCTGGCCTGGCAGGATCTGCAGATCCAGAATCAACCCCCCAAGAGTCGCTCCACCGTTGGGTGGCCCCTTCCTGATAGTCTTCTTTTTAGGATGAACAAGGGCAGCAGCCTCCAAGCCCCCAGCTGTGGGGGGATGCTTTCCTCCGTGCTGCCTTCCCAGGATGCTGAGAGATGTTGTCTGTGTGCAGATATCGATGAGTGCAGTGAGATCCCTGCTATCTGCACGAACGGTGTCTGCATCAACCAAATCGGCAGCTTCAGGTGCGAGTGTCCCATCGGATTCAGCTACAACAACATCCTGCTCATCTGCGAAGGTAACGGGGCGGCTGGGGCAACGCTGCCGGGAGGGTGGGGGCTCTCCACGTGGCACTAGCATCTCCCCACCTTGTGGAGCACCAGGATGTGGGCTGTCAGCAGGCATGGACAGAGACTTCTTGGAATCTCCTTCATTTTTCACATCAGGACAAAAATTGCTGATTTTCATTCAAGCTCCTTTCTGTCTTTCCCTTCCCTCTCTCTCTTTTTTTTTTTTTTTCT
>NW_020799141.1:134021-147715 GCF_003259725.1 Athene cunicularia | reverse complement strand
AAAAAAAAAAAAAAAAAAAAAAAAAAAAAAAAAGTTGTAAACTGACCCTGATTGGAGCAAACCCAGGGTTAAAATTCAGTTGACTGCACTGAGCTGCTCCAGCCCTGCCAGGATGATGGTACCTGGTGAGGGCTCGTCACCCTGCACAGCCCAGGTTTGCCCTGCTCTCCTCCCACAGACATCGACGAGTGCAGCAGTGGGGAGAACCTCTGCCAGCGCAACGCCGACTGCATCAACATCCCGGGCAGTTACAGGTGCGAATGCTCAACTGGATACAAGCTGTCGCCTAGCGGAGCCTGCGTGGGTAAGATGGGAGCTCTTTGCTACCTATTCCAGAGACATGTGCTGACACCCCTGCCTAGGCTCTTCAGATGGTTGTGCAGACCCAAGGAAGGACGGGATGAAGGACTTGCCGGTCCCACGCATGGGTCTTTTGTCAAACCTGGGCACTGTGACCTGGCTGTGCTGTGGTTATGGGGTATCTGTACCTTTGGAACAGTTCCCAGGGACTGTGGGCTCCTGAGGGGTGAGAAAAGGTCACTGCGAAGTGAATGCAGCATTAGTCTGGAAACTCAGGCCACTTTCTCCAGCAAAATTTATTTATTTAGAGATGGCACAAATCTTATTCTCTGTGAAGCCACCTCTCAGAAAACAGAGCCCGTTCTGCCGCTCACAGACACAGCTGCCCACCAGCAAGTTGGGGTCTGAAAAAGGCTGGTGCCTCGGCTCTTCCCGTTTGGTCCATCCCTTCTCCTCACTAGTGCCACTTGGCTTTGTTTCAGGTCGCAACGAGTGCCAGGAGATCCCCAACGTCTGCAGCCACGGGGACTGCGTTGACACCGAGGGCAGCTACGTCTGCATCTGCCACAACGGCTTCAAGGCCACGGGGGAGCAGACCATGTGCATGGGTCAGTGTGGCTGCCGCAGCCCTGCCGTGAATCAGATATCAGGATGGACACGAGCTGGATAGTGCCAAGGACAGCCAAAGGCCACGGTGTCCTCTTGATCCCAGGCTGCCCCTGGAAGCCACAGGGGTCTTGTGGAGCTGCCTGGACCCTGTCTGCACACCCAAGACAGTGGCTCTCAGCTCACTCAGCCCCTGAGTCAGCTGCGACCTTCTCTCTGCAGATATTGATGAGTGTGACCGACAGCCCTGCGGAAACGGGACCTGCAAGAACACAGTTGGCTCCTACAACTGCCTCTGCTTCCCTGGCTTTGAGCTAACGCACAATAACGACTGCATGGGTGAGCTGCATGGGATCCTGGCCTCAGGGATTGCTGCCTGGAGTCAACGTGGCAGCAGCTCAGGGACACGGGGCGTCACACAGGGACATACAGGGTGTCAGCTCTGGGCGTCACCGGGCAACGGCTGTAGAAGTGACCTCTGGGTGTCACCTGGCGGTGACCGTAGGGGTGGTTGTGTGTCAGAGGTGTAGGGCTGGCTAAGGCAGCACGCTGACACTCATGCTGTGCATATCTCCTCCTGTTGTGCTTATCCTTTCCCTCCCACAGACATTGATGAGTGTTCATCCCTGGTGGGGCAGGTGTGTCGAAACGGCCAGTGCATCAACAGCATCGGCTCCTTCCAGTGCCTGTGCCAAGAGGGGTATGACCGGACCCCTGATGGGAAGAACTGTGTAGGTGAGTGGGCAGCAGGCTGGCCCTCCTCAGCAGGTTTGAGCTGTGTGTTGGTGTGGCTGGCACTGTGCAGTGCTATGAGACGTGGTCCCCAAGCTGGTCCCATCAGAAACAACTGAGCAGTGGACTGTCCAAAGCCACTCACAAGGTCCCAAGTCCCCTGGAGCCAAAGGCACGGAGAGCTGGACTGGGCCCCCCTCTGCCTGCATCTCCCTTCCAGCAGAGCAGGGAACAGTCAAGCCAGTCCCTTTCCATGTGCTGAGGCCTGCAGGCAGTGAGGAGAAATGTGGTCCTGTCCGTGCCCCTTGAGCGTGCAGAGTTGTACCAGGGATGCCTTGGGAACTATCTTGCAGGCAGGGGCTGTGGGAGAAGACAGGCATGTTGTGCTCTGGTTACTTGTGTCCCCCACTGCCTCCTGCAGCACCAGGTCCTGCAGGGCTGAGTCCATACTGCCAGGGTACACGAGGTAGAACGCCCTGGAAAATGTTTTATCTGCTTCTCTTGCATCTTTTGCGCAAAGCATGGTGCAGCTGCAGGAAGGACCTGGGTCTGCACCCGAGTCCTCCAAGCTGAGCACAGACACTATCACTGGTTATTTTTCCCTCCTCTGCAGACATCAACGAGTGTGTGAGCCTGCCTGGGACCTGCTCCCCGGGCACCTGCCAGAACCTGGAGGGCTCCTTCCGCTGCATCTGCCCCCCCGGGTACGAGGTGCAGAACGACAACTGCATCGGTAATGTTGGCTCCCTGCCTCCTCCTTTTCCAGCACAGCATGTGGCCACCTTGGACTATTCCCAGAACAACCATATGCTTCCTGAGTGGGCTGGGGCGTGCATCACCACCCCCAAATATCTTCCTGAAAGCAATTGGGCACAGAGCAAGGCAAGGCCTGCTCCCATGGTGGAGGAGGCTCAGTGGTTTTGCTATGCCCTGGCCTCTTCGTTGTCCCATTTGCCCTGGGGGTGGGTTAAGGGTTAGGGCTGGGGTGATGTTCTGCAGGCACCAGAGCTCCCCAGACATCACAGCTTCAGCTGGTTTTAATGCAGTGAGGCAAGGAGTGACCTTTGGCTGCTCTGTAATACATCCCTGGTGTTCTCAGATATCAACGAGTGTGAAGAGGAGCCCAACATCTGCCTTTTTGGGACATGCACCAATACCCCTGGCAGCTTCCAGTGTGTCTGCCCTCCAGGCTTTGTGCTGTCTGATAACGGCCGAAGGTGCTTCGGTGAGTGCAGCTCATCGCGGTGGGGAGGGGGGCATGACCACCCTGGATGTCTGCGATGACCGGTGCGTTTCCCCATCTCCTACAGATACTCGCCAGAGCTTCTGCTTCACTCGCTTTGACAACGGAAAGTGCTCCGTCCCCAAGGCCTTCAACACCACCAAGGCTCGGTGTTGCTGCAGCAAGATGCCAGGAGAAGGCTGGGGAGACCCGTGTGAGCTCTGCCCGCAGGAGGGGAACGGTAGGTGTGCTGGGACCCAGCTCCACCGGAGAGATGTCTGCAAGTGTCTCTGAAATGAGTAGAGTGTGGGGAAGGGGTGCAGGTCAGGCAAGGCAACCAGCCACGCGAGTGTCCAGCAAAGTGGGCTCCTCCATCTGGAGAACAACCCTTACTGGGCTGCTGTATTCCCTGGGTCTCCAGCCAACCACAGCCAGGCTTATTTCTGCTTTGGATCTGCTCTCAGTTCTCTGCAGGGCTTTAAATAAGGCGAAAGTATCTCAGAGCCTCCAGATCCAAGGCAAGCGCTGGTGTTTTCCAGCCAGCTGGGGTTTTGTGGCCTCCCATGAGCACTGAGCTGTCAAGCTCTCAGTCACGCTCTAGAAGCCTCCAAAGCACATTTCAGCTTCTGTGAGTAGAAGCATTTGTAAACATATCTCACGTTTCTACTTTCTTCCAGTTGCCTTCCAGGAGCTGTGCCCATATGGCCATGGAGCCATCCCGGGCCCAGGTGACACCCGAGAAGGTAAGGTCTGATCTAAGGATGAGAAGAAATTTGGTTTGGGGTGGGGGGTATTGCCTAGAAGCAACCAGGCCTAGGGTATCTGCAGAGTAGGGTTGAACGCCAGTGGCAGGAGGGGAGGGACATAGGACTGGGTGCCCTCCCAAGCTCACGGTCTCCTGCTCACCAAAGGCTCTGGAGAGGCGTTATCTGGGATTGCAGGTTGGTCCTGAGAGGATGGGGATAAGTTTCTGGCTGTGTGCTGACATGAAGGTTCATGGCCTTGGTTTCCCTTCTAGATGTTAATGAATGTTCAGAGAACCTGGGTGTCTGCATAAACGGGGCCTGCATTAACACCGATGGGTCCTTCCGCTGCGAGTGCCCCTTTGGGTACAACCTGGACTACACAGGAGTCAACTGCGTGGGTAAGGGTCTGCACGGGGAGCACCTGCTCCCTCTTGCTTTTATCCTCCTTACGTCAGAGGCTACGAGCATGTGTCTCGTGTTTGTGTGTGGAGAGAAGGAACTTGCTTCTCCTCTGCCCCTTTGCACTTTACCCCTGGCTCTTGGCGTTGCTGGGCTTGTTTGAATGCTCTGGCTGCCAGAAAAGACCAGCCTACACCTTTCCTATCTAACTCATCCACCTGACGTGGTCCTGGCTTCCTCCAGATACCGATGAGTGCTCCATCGGCAACCCCTGTGGGAACGGCACCTGCACCAACGTGGTGGGAGGCTTCGAGTGCGCCTGTGACGAGGGCTTTGAGCCGGGTCCCATGATGACATGTGAAGGTAATGCTGCTGTGGGACAATCCCGTCACCCCCATGGCGAACTGGGCTCTGTGTGTGGTGCCACTGGGTCACTGCTGGGTGAGCCACGAGTCAGGTCAGCCTCCAGTGGACAGTGTGGAAAAGCTGGCTGGGGCTCCTCTCCACATGAGTGTGTACATCAGCGCTGGTCCCCTTCGGCTTCCTCTGAGGTTGGAGCCCTGGGGGGGGCCTGGAGACCTGCCTAAATGCAGGAGCTGCCTCACCAAGGAGACCGGACCCTGTCCCCGTCAGAGATGCTGAGACAGCCCGTGTCTGTCCCTCTGCAACTGAAGACCATGACAGGAAGCCTTGGTGGAATAACTTCTCATGACATGAATGCATGGTGGGAGGGAATGTGTCCTGGGGAGGCCCACGATAGCTACTGCCCAGCTGAGTCTGCTGGGAGCAGAGTCAAGCTCTCTCCTCTCTCCTGCCTCCCAGACATCAACGAATGCTCACTGAATCCCCTGCTCTGTGCCTTCCGCTGCATCAACACCTTCGGCTCCTACGAGTGCACCTGCCCATCTGGATACGCCCTCCGAGAAGACAGAAGAATGTGCAGAGGTAAAATCCCCCTCTGCACCCATCGGGGGAGCTCCCACACTCTCCCCAGGCCCCTGCACTTAGCCGGTCTCTGATGCTGCACAGAGAGAAGTCAGGACTTCTGAGCTGGCATCTCTGGGCTTGGGCTCACTCTCACCTGCCTTGGGGTCTCTGCTGTGTGGCAGCCAGCCCGGGCCGAGGCCGCAGGGACTGGCAGAGCAGTGCGGATGTCAGCACTCAGTTCCTAGTTGCCCCCTCAGTGCTGCTGAGCTGGCGGGTTGACTGTGGTCTCGGTTGCAGATCTGGATGAGTGTGCAGAGGGCCTGCACGACTGTGAGTCTCGAGGGATGCTCTGCAAGAATCTCATCGGCACCTTCATGTGCATCTGCCCACCAGGAATGCAACGCAGGCCCGATGGAGAGGGCTGCACAGGTACCAGGGACCAGGCTGGGAGGGATTCCCAGTGGGGCTGGAGACCATCCTCTTCTAGGCATTGTCCATGTAGCTTTATTTTATGTCCCTCTGTCAAACAGCTCCTCCCCAGGGTTTCCCATGTTTCAGAACTTCCCGTATGGCTTATTAGATGCCTACACACACAAAACCTCTGTTCATCTCTGGACCCATGGGTCTACACAGTTCCAGCACAGGGTGACACAGCACTATGCCGTGTGTCCCTTTTGTTGAGTCGTTCCATGCCTGTGTCAAGATGCTTTTGCACTGGGCTGCTTTCAGCAGGGCCAGCACGGGACAGCCCAGACCTACACAGTATTAGGCACAGCAGGAATGTGGAGTGAGCCCAGACCTACTCCTAGCTCAGCAGCTTGGCCACTTGCAGGTGGAGAATGTGCAAACCGGCCACCCTGCTTCGGGAGAGGTCCAGAGCAGGTGGATGTGTTTCTCAGCGGCCTAAGTGTGTGGAAATGGTCCTCAAGGACTGTGTGATGGCGTTTCAAACTGAGGAGTAGCATGAGGACTCATGGAAAGCTGAAATGTGTCCTGTGCCTCACTGCAGCTCTTTGTGGTTCCTTCCTTCCTAGATGAGAACGAGTGTCGCACCAAGCCTGGAATCTGCCCCAACGGCCGCTGCATCAACACGGTGGGAAGTTACCGCTGTGACTGCAACGAAGGGTTTGAAGTCAGCCCCTCTGGCACAGAGTGTATTGGTAATGACTGAGTCCTGATGGGTCTTGAGCAGCCTCTCCTTACTGCAGATGATGCTTCTCAGGTGGTTCAGGGTTTCTGAGTGGAAAGGTTGTTGAGGCATCACCTTTGCATTGAGCATTATCCAAACCACGCTACCCTCCATGCTGGAACTGGGACAGGCTGGACAGGCTGCTCGGTTATCCCTGGTGCTGACACCGATTCAGATCCTGAACTTGTATCTCCACTCTCTCTCTCTCTCCAGACACTCGCCAAGGATTCTGCTTCACGGAAGTACTGCAAACCATGTGCCAGATGTCCTCCACCAACCGCAACCTGGTCACCAAATCGGAGTGTTGCTGCAACAGTGGGCGCAGCTGGGGCCCCCAGTGTGAGCTCTGCCCCCTTCCTGGAACCGCCCAGTACAAGAAAATGTGTCCTCATGGGCCAGGGTACTCCACTGATGGGAGAGGTGAGCTGGGGCCCAAATCACCTTCAGTGCTGAGGGGAGGTGTGGGTACAGGCAGAATTCCCCTGGAAACTGGCTGGGACAGACCTACACGGTGCCTGGAGGAGACGAGAAACCTCTGCGACATTATCTTACAGCTCCCTGAATGTAGCCTCTGGCTCCCTGGCAGAGTCTGAGCTGCCCTGGCACAGTGCTGGCACAGGAGCATGGGGCCAGAGGCAGCACTGGCACTAACGGATCCTTCCCTCCCTCCCGCAGACATCGACGAGTGCAAGGTACTGCCCAACCTCTGCAGGAACGGGCAGTGCATCAACAGCATCGGCTCCTTCCGCTGCCACTGCAGGCTGGGCTACACCGCCGATATCACCGGCACAGCCTGTGTGGGTGAGTTGGGAGAAGGAAACTCATGTCTCTGCACAGCTCTTGGCCTTGGCAGACTTCCACACCTACTTTTCAGGTGCGAAGGGAGGGTCCTGTAACCCCCACCTGGGAGCTGCCCTCACCTCTGGCCATACCATCCTGTGTATCTGGAGCAGGGCTCTGGATGCTTTGTCCTGTTGCGTGGCCCTCTGCACGTCACAGCTGCCACTTCGTGGTGTTTAACTCCTTCTCTTCTCCCTGTGACCCCGGGAGTCACAGGGACTGGCAGGGAGTGTGATCCAGAGGTGAAAGTCTGTGAGCAGCCAAACCTCTCGTTGACAGCTGGCAGCTGGTTCTAGCCAGCCGGAGTGCCACGTTGGGAATCCAGATGTTGACATAAAAGGCACCCCTGGGATCACAGCTGCGGGCATCTGGGGAAATACCGAAGGGGCTGAGGATGTGCTGTACTTCCAGTATTGAGATGGTGTTCAGGACCGTGCCAGCAGTTGTGTGTCCTAGACACGGAGTGGGAAAACGTCTCGCAGAAACCAGGCTCTGTGCTTAGGAGAGCAGATAAGCCCTTGAGCACCAGGACAGGATTCCTCTCTAAACATCCTTGCCCTTTCTCCAGCTTTGTGCCCTCCAGCCTGGCTCAAAGTTATGCTCTTTGTCAGAGCCATGGCTGCTGCTTCCTGCTGGGCAGAGATGACCAAGCTCCAGAAGTACAAGGGCTGGCCCCATCCCTGATGTTCCCAGCTCTCAGGAGGAGCATCTACCCTTCTCTTCAGCTAGGAAGGGGCTGGGAAAGATGTCCCTCAGACCCCCCAGGTCACACAACATCCCATGTCTGAGCAGGGAGGTTGATTCAGTTCTTTTCCTGCAGGAGATGTCCCAGGTTTGTTGTGATGGTTCAAACTGAGGTGCTCCCTCAAAGCCCTTGTTCCTGCTCACCTGCTTCCTGCAGAGTGGAAAAGATGCATTTACCTGGGGCAGGGCATGCCAGGATCCATCTGACACTTTGTTATGTGGGGCTGTGAAACCTGGGGTCACCTTGTGTTCAGGAGCCCCTTGGTAGACTGAATGGTCCAAGGGGTGGTGGGGGCCCAGGCCAAAAGCACAACCTGGGAAGGCTGATGTGTCTTGTCTCTCGAGTCTAGATTTGGATGAGTGTAACCAGTCCCCTAAACCATGTAACTTCATCTGCAAGAACACCGAAGGCAGCTACCAGTGCTCCTGCCCCCGAGGGTACATTCTGCAAGAAGACGGGAAGATCTGCAAAGGTATTCACCCAGGAGGAGGCAGAGCCCAGGAGGAGGCAGCCGCCTCATCTCTGGCAGCAGGGGGGGATGGCAAGAGCCGATTAACATGGGACAGAAGAGTCAGGTCCTTCTGTTCAGCCACAGGACAAGGCTAGACATGGAAAAAGGTGCCATGCTGGACTTTCACGGACATGCATTAAGGTCTCATCCTTCCACAGACGCTCTAGACCTGTCTCATTAGGAAAAAAAAATCCTCCTTGCCCTTTCCTACAGACTGCACAGCGTACCCCAGGCTGTGCTGAGCTCAGGGGCCTTGAACCTGCATGGCTCCTCCTGGGTGGGGGGTGCTCCCTGCCCACCTCTCGCAGTGCTGATGCGTCAGGCTGTGAGGAGAGTGGCCTAAGAATCTGGGAGAGCCCAGGATTTGTGGATTACAGGAGAAAAATCTCTGCATCCCCTGTGCATGAGGCTGAGGTGGGAGAGGCTCCCTGGACTTGTTGTTCTTGTGTAAGAATTTGGTGGGTGCTGTTCCTGAGGCGGGTCCCTGTCAGGTCCTGGTCTGTCCAGGAGCACTCTGCGTCACCGTGTACATCCAGGTTTCACAGACCCAGCCCACAAAGACAGCTCAGTAAAATAAACCGAGACACGTGTTCTTGTGCTTGTTGCTTTAGATTTGGATGAATGTTCCACCAAGCAGCACAACTGCCAGTTCCTCTGTGTGAACATTATCGGAGGATTCAACTGCAAATGCCCCCCAGGCTTCACTCAGCACCACTCGTCCTGCATCGGTGAGTAGAGGCATCCCCTGCTCTGCTATGGAGCACCAGCAAGGTCCGCATGGGTGAGCTTTAAGCTTTAAGCCCAGGAGAGTCTCTCCAGCCCCCCAGCCCTGGCTCCAGAGCAGTTCCCCTCTCCAGTCAGCCCGGGGTTGTGCAGCTGACTTGTCTGTCTGGGCCAAGCTCCACGATGCAAGGTAGCTCTCTGCGAAGCTGCACACAGCCACATCCTTGGGGGTGGACTTACAAGCAGCCGCCGGTGTTTTGCAGACAATAATGAGTGCACAGCGCAGCCCTCTCTGTGTGGAGCCAAAGGACAGTGTCTGAACACGCCAGGCAGCTACAACTGCGAGTGCCAGAAAGGATTCTCCCTGGACAGCTCTGGTGTCAACTGTGAAGGTGGGTCTGTGTCTCTGGGGCTTTGACAGACACCCGTTCCATGTTCACTCAGTCTCTAAGGCAGCTCGGCCCAGCCAAGAAGGGACTACTCCTTACTGTGGGGCACCAGAAACCCACACGGGAAGCCCTGGTGCAAAGGAGAGGTCAGTGCCTGACCTGCTTGGACAAACACTGGCACTTGGACAAGGAGGTGAAGGTCTCAGTGCTGCAACCGTAGCAGCCAAGGAAAGGAATGGTCCTGTATCTCATCAGGGGAGATCTCATACCTGCCAAAACCCACTGCGTGTTGTGCTAAAGAAAAGCCCATCTTCAGCACAGGCAGCCTGAAGCAGAGCAGATCTGATAACGGTCCAGGCCAGACCTTAAATCAAAAACCATCCAAGCAGGGGCTGCAAGGGGATGTATGTGTGTCTGGGGGCTGACGGTGTTACTCAATTCCAAGCTGCAGAGACATAATTAGGCAGAAGAACGTCCCACCTGCATGAGCACCCTCGAGGATGCTGGCTGGCAGGCAGGCACCACGTGCACATGGTCCCTGTGCACCCAGCGCTGCCCACAAGACAGGGAGGAGTTGTCTCACCACCACCTGTGTTCCGTTGCTGCAGATGTGGACGAGTGTGATGGAAACCATCGGTGCCAGCATGGCTGCCAGAACGTGCTGGGAGGCTACCGCTGCGGCTGTCCCCAGGGCTACGTGCAACACTACCAGTGGAACCAGTGTGTGGGTGAGTGTGGGATGGGGGGTTGAGGGCAGCTGAGCCCCGAGTCCTTCTCCAGCCACCCCTGGCCACCTCTGACACTGGATTCTGGGTTCATCTCTGCCAACCCAGCACTGATCTTCCTGCTCTGCCTCAGAGACAGATCGTGCCTGTGCCCAGAGACAGTGCCCCTGCCCTGCCCCAGGTTCTCTCTGCAACGGGCAGCGTCAGGAGGCTGCTCTGCAGAGCGATGAGCTCCCGCTGTTCCTGACACCAGCAGCTCCCTGCATTGCAGGAGGATAAAAAACTCAAGGCAGTCCTTCAGGGGCCCGCATGGGATAAGGTCTCACGGGCAGGCAGGAGAAGGGAGCCTGCTGCCAGCTCAGCAATGGCCACGGGCAGGTTTCCGTGGCCATGCGGGGTGGGGAGAACCGGCACCACAGGAGCTCCCCTTCCACTGAGTTTCTGACCAGTTCTGCTTCCTCTGGGTGCAGATGAAAACGAGTGCTCCAGCCCGACTGCCTGCGGCTCTGCCTCCTGCTACAACACTCTGGGAAGTTTCAAGTGCGTCTGCCCGTCTGGCTTTGATTTTGACCAAGCCTTTGGTGGGTGCCAGGATGTGGATGAATGCTCAGCAGGCGGCAGCCCCTGCAGTTACGGCTGCTCCAACACGGACGGAGGTTACCTCTGCGGCTGTCCTGGAGGCTACTTCCGAGCAGGACAAGGGTAAGAGAGCAGCCAGCAGGGCCCCACAGGCACCTTGGATGTTCCTGGGGGATACTGCAGGCTGCCAAGTGCATGGTGCCCCCAGACATGCTCCATCACCACGCTTCTGCCCTCTGCCACCAGTGCAATTTGAAGGAGCCCCAGGAGCCAGTAAGCTCCATTCCCACATGAGTCCTCAGCTTCTCCATGCCAGGCTGTTCCTCACCCATCACAAGATCCTCATGCTAACGTGCCTCTCCTCTTCCATTTCACTAATCCAATGGTCATTGCAGCTGCTAGCACTGTAGCAGATGCTCTGCAGACCCATCTAGTCCAGGGTGCAGATAGATTAAACCTACTGGCCACATCTGAACAAGACAGATCTGTCTCAGGCATGTCCTGTGTACAAGCTATTCTGTACAAGCCATGTCCTAAACCCAGGCATGATCCTCCATGTGTCTCTGGGTGCCACGTGGAGGATCTCTGAGGGCAATGGTAAGATTTCCTTCTGGAAGCATGGATCTGAGCTGGGCCTCTCTGTTCTTCTGCCACCAGACACTGTATTTCTGGCTTGGGTTTTGGGAAAGGTTCCTACCTTCCTGCCCCCCAAGAAGAGGATGAAGACAACCTGCTCTCCCCTGAAACCTGCTACGAGTGCAAGATAAACGGCTACCCCAAGAGGGGTCGGCAGCGACGCAGTGTCAACGGCACTGAGAAGCACCAGGTATGAAATCCATGGCATCTGGGATGGGGTGGAGCAAGGCAAGAGCTGGGTCACTTGGGGGATAGCTGCCTGGAGCGGATCCCGTGCAGCGTGCCCGTTCCTGTGGGGCTGCCTTGGTCCAGGCAGAGAGAGCTGCTCCCTCTGTACCTGCCCGTGCAGGGTGCTGGGGTGTTTGTGGACACCACTGAGTCCCGCAGTCCTGCAGAGATGGAAGGTCTTTTGCAGTGCATTAGAGGAGGTCAGGACAGTCTTCAGTGGCACACACTTGTGTGGTTTGGCCACGGATGTCTGGAGGTACATGTGACCAAGAAATAAAGCACACGTCTCCTTGCAAGGGGAGGTGACGGGGGAGCAGCTCCCTAGGGCCATAGAGGACTGTCAGCACTTACTGTCTGACTCCACGCTGGACCTGTCACTACAAATACAGGTTATCCCTTGGAGGGAACTTCTGGCTTCTATCCAAGGCTCCCCCAAGAAGTTCACAGGCCTGGGCAGGACAGATTGGTCTGGGAGGTCATTATGGGCCCTTCAGGCCTTGGGAAGAAAGTGCCTCTGAAGCTATTGGTTCTTCCCCTGAGGGTGAGGGCTGTGTCCTGGCTGGTTCAGTCTCAGAGACACAAACAGGGTACCAAGGAACACCTGGAGGAAAGCAAGGACCATAGAAGGTGTAGCTACTTCTCAGAGCTGCTCTGTGGTGGCTCATGGGGCAGAACTCCTCTAAATCAAGTCCTCCTTCACCTGGCCATGAGTTTTTCTTGGTATCTCTAAGTAACATGCCTGGTTCCTTTTGAAGGATCACACCGTGAACTTGGCCAGCATGGATGTGGATGCTCCTCTGTCCATGATGCTGAACCTCTCTGACCTGGCTCACAAGGAGCACATCCTGGAGCTCCTGCCAGCTGTGGAGCCCCTGGAGAACCGTGTGCGGTACCTGATCTCCCACGGGAATGAGGATGGCTACTTCCGCATCCACCAAAAAGAGGGGCTCAGCTACCTGCACCTCGGCCGCAAGAAAATAGTGCCTGGCACCTACCTGCTGGAAATCGTGAGCGTGCCCCTGTACCGCAAGAGGGAACTGCAGAAACTAGAGGCCAAGAACCACCTCAACTACTTAGCAGGGGAGCTGGGCCAAGCACTGAGGATGAAGCTCCAGCTCCAGCTCTACTAACAGCCATGAGATCCACCCACCCAACCGACAGTACAGTCCTTAGCCTTGCCATCCACACCTGGAAACAACTGCCTCCTCTCTCGCTGCACCCCCTGCCACCGCCTCCCCCCCTGCACTGCACAACTGATGGGAAATGTCCCTCTGGGCTCAGCACTCCCCTTGGCCATGCAGGGATGCTCCGCTTCATGGGGTGCTTGAGTCAAAACCAAGCCACACCGCAAAAGAGCTCATGAAAGCTTAGCCAAAGGTTCAAACCTTCTTAGCAGGGACTCCCTCCCTCTGCTCAGCTCTTGCCCTTCTCCTTTAACCAAGATACTGTTAGTCCGAGCTGGCAAGGGCAGTACCATGGGAAAGCTGCCTGTCCTTCATGGTCACAGGCCATATACCACCCCACAGCCCAGGAAATGTGAGGGGGGGTCTGAGGGCAGCTGTGGAAGGAGCTCTGGCACGGTGTGGTGTCAGTACATTTCCCAGCAGCTCTTGTTCCTCCTTTGCTTCTGCATTGTCATGATGGTGCTGCAGAAACCATCCCATACCTACACTGACTGTGCTCTGTCTTTCTCTGTCCTCTCCATGTCCTCTGGTCCTTTTGGGCTCCTCTGTCAAACAGAAAAGGTCACCTCTGGTTCAAGGGGCAGTTCAGGTTGCTAACGTCCCCTCAGGAAGCAGCCAGGCCACGGGACCACAGGCTTCTGTAGGGAACCTGGGGTTTTCACACGGCTGGACACGCGCGTGCCCTGCAAAGATTGGAGCTGGAAGGGCTTTTCCAGAGCTCCAGCAAGTCCAGGGGTTAAGGTGTCCTCCTGTAAATGAGGAGGAGCTCTGGGGAAAGGCAAATAATTGCATTGTTGAATGCAGTTGTTGAACGGACAAACTAAACCGGCAGGAAAAAAATGTCATGAGTCTGGTAGAGAGCATTTGGCTGCTTCCCATGCCAGAGGGGATGGAGGGCTTGGCAGGACGCATGTGGCATGCTGCAGGGGCAGATTTCCTGGCCACCACCCATATGAGTGTTTGAAAAACCCTGTGAAAAGTTTCCCACCAGCAGGAGCAAGATGGGGATGGGA